>NC_056737.1:1923458312-1923508929 GCF_019279795.1 Protopterus annectens | reverse complement strand
AGTTATAATGCGATATTTTGTATGCTCTACTAATTATTCCCTTTATAACAGCAGCTTCTTTTCTAGATTATTTTAAAAACTCTACCAGTTTTTGTGTTTTCAATTAGGACCACCCAATTTCTTTCTCTTTGCCTATACTCTGCCTTCCCTATCAAGGATTGATAAGTCTCTAACCTGACGTCCAAATTCTTGGCATCTTTCCATTCTATTTCTTTTCCCTCTCTAGTTATTTGCTCACAATTTCTTAGTTCCTTTGCCAGTTTTCTTCAATAAATTCCAGTCTCCTCTTGTGTATTGTCTGTATCTTTAATTGCAGACATCCCTATCTGCAGAATCTCCGTTCCTCTGTTGGCTTAGATTTCTACTACTTTATGAATATAATATTCTTTATGATTATTGTTTCTCTCCTTAAAGGTCTGCATCCAAAATCTCAGGCTGTCCTTGTTTCTTGAGGTTTCCCTGTTTCATCATTATTTATTTTATTTATTTATTATTTATTGACATATGTTGACCGGGAAAGTCCACTTGGTCAGAATAACCCATTTTCAGTGGAGGCCCAGGGAGAAAAGCTCCAGTAACAAATTAAAATTTGCTACAGCAAACAACTAAACAAAAATGATTATACAACAGGATAAGATTTACAGTAATAAGAAATCATACAAATAATAAACAGCATTTTTCTCAGTGACAGAAATATGCAAAGTACAATGTCATTATGCAGTTAAAGTAAATGACAGTAAAACTTGCATGGTATATAAATGGATAACTTTTTGAGGGCATTCAATATAAGCAATCATGACACACAGCATATTCTGTACAATATGAAGGAGATTGTACTGTTGCCTTGTGGAAGTGTCTTAAGCATTAAATATTGATTAGTATACTTTAAGAGAAAGTCACAGAAATACAGTTGGTTTACTAGTATTTCAGTTGCATGTTTGCGAAATATACATTTATCCCCCCATTGTCTCTTTGTTTATTGCTTATCTAATCTCTTTCCAATCCTTTTTAAGCTCCTCTGATTCTTATAACTGTCATGCAATATTTTATATGCTTTACTAATTATTCCTTTTTTAACGTCCGCTTCTGTTCTGGATTCTATTAAAAACTCTACCAGTGCTGTTCTTTCATTTTGGAGCCCCTTATTTCTTTCTCTTTGCCTATATTCTGAATTCAGTACTTGATAGAGGGAAGGCAGTCTCTAACCTGCAGTCCAAATAAATTCTTGGCCTCTTCCCATTCTATTACATTTTCATTTGTAGTTATTTGCTCCCAATACCTTGGTTCTTTTGCCAGTTTTCTCCAATAAATTCCAGCCCCCTCCTACCTATTAATCTATATCCCTGACCAGTCAACCCCATCTGCAAAATCTTTCTTTCATTCTCATGCTTGTTTGGTTCTTGGAATACTCCCTGCTGTTTTATAAATGTAATACTCTGCATGATTTTGGTTGTTCTCCTTAAGAGTCTGCATTTAAATTCCAATCCTGTCCTTATTTCTTGAGCTTCTTCCCTCTGTCAGCATCGTTCCTTTCTGCTTGGAGCTTTATGGTTATCCTTGGCTGTGATTGCAAAATTTTTCTCACAGTTACCCTTGGAGGATTTGACACATCTTATTTGCTTGTTGTTGGGGCCTCACCTTAGTTTTCTTAAACAGCAACTTTTTGCATTTGTTACAAAGTTTGTTGATGCTGGATATCCACCAGGACAGCTTGTTTTTACTTGGGGTTGTGGCTTTGATTCTGTCTGGAAAGGCTGAGTCTGTACACTTGTACAAGTGCTTGTACAGGTCTTCAGTGTAAGCTTTGGTGTAGTTACCAGTTCAAGCTGGGGGTGGGGCTTGGAAGGCATTTATACCTTCCCCTAGGAGGGTATAATTTACTTTGGTGAAGTTTTTTAGTCCAACTTCACCCTTTGTGAGTTCTGGTGTTAGTGCCACCTCGAAAGCAACCGATTTGTGTTTATATTTGACTGATGATGGTCCGACAGTTGCAGTGGTGCATCTGTTTGTCGTGTTAGTAAGGACCATATCTAGTGTGTTTGTTCCTCTTGTTGGGGGTTGAACAATTTGTTCCAGGGCATTTCAGTTAACAAAGTCAAGGAACTTTTACACTAGTGAGTTAGGGCTAGAGTAAGTTTCACAGTTGATGGTGGGATAATGAAATCTACCATGACCAGAGAGTTTGACAGTATTTGGATTGACTCCAGTTTGGTCAAGTAGGCCTCGTGCACATTATGATCCATGGAGGGGGATTTGTAATTAGGTGTGACTTGGGTGGGTGTCTTACCCACAGTAATCTGTACTTGGAGTAACTCCATGTAGTTTTCCAATCTAACTAGTCGGGGAGGTGAATTTATCTCAAATATAGATGGAAGCACCACCTCTTTTGGTTCTCACACATTAGTTTTGCAGTCTGAAGGTGTGGAAGGCATTGTAGCCTTGCATGGCCAGGGTACTCTGAGACCTTGAACCAGGTTTCCCTCACTGCACAGACATCTACATCTTTCAGTGATAGAAGTTCTTTTAGGGTGTGCAGTTTTTGGTTTAAGGTCCTAGCATTCAGCAGCATAACCCTTATTTTGTTGTTAGTAATTTTCACATCTGCAATTTTGCTTTTGAGACCTTGCCTAAAAAAGGCACTACGGGGGAGGCAAGAGCCTTTGCCAGCAGCCAAAAGCCGATTGGTGCCAGGAGCAAACCTTCTCTGACCAAGCAGTGAGGTATGTCAACCATGTCAGTCTAGGCTGACAAAAACTGGATCTCCTTTGAATGAAGTCAAGAACTAAGCCAGTTATTGAAATCGATAATTTTTTGTTCGTACTGTGGCATTATTCTATGTGAGGGTAATATGCTACTCAAGGCTAGGGACATACCTGCCTGGAGCACATATTTGTAGAGTTCAGTTATGTCTCTGTTCATATAGCCCATTGAAGTATGTCTCGGGGCATTCTCTCCAACATGAACTATGTGGTACTTGTTGCCGAGAGACCCGAGTGCATTCGTGATCTGACAAATCCTGGCAGTGGACAGGCAGCTTGACCATAACTTTCTCCTTATCTAACCTGGTGAGTGGGACATCCATGTGTCTCACTATGGAGTCTCCAGTGACAAGAAAATTTGGTTTACGAGTGTTACCCTTTGAGGGCTTAGTAGGTGAAACACTGGTATTGCTGTGTGTCTTGGGTGCTGTGGGAATGGTGTTAGTTCTAGCAGTCTTGTTTTACAGGTATCTGGTGTTTCAGTAATTTTTTTGAGAGAACCTCCATGTATATTGATTTTTGTGAGTATTATGTGTATGAGTTGTGGTACTATGTGCTTGAGTAGTGATAATTGAGTTGACAACATCTTCACTGTTACTGTTGCGAGTGTGAGAGAGCTGAGATTCAAGATTCTTGGTGTAGCTACATCTCTCACACTCTGTACTATAGTGAGTTATTAGTAGAGGCGCGTCCGTGTACAATAGGCAGTTTGCTACCCTGACTCAGGAGACTCAAGTCAACAAGGCTGGCAAGAGAAACAAGGGTAGTCCCAACTGTCTATAATGTTAGGTTTGAAGAACTGTTATCACAGAGGGTGTGCTTTCAGGACTGACCTAGAAGGTGCGCACTGTAGGCAGGTATTTCTGACGGATTTTTGTCTGGTGGTTTAATAGGTCACTAGCAATAGTTAAATTCTTTTAGCCATTATAGACGTGAACATTTTTATAATCATGGGTTAATATTGAAATGGGCCTGTATGAAGCTGGATCTGATGGCTCTGTACCCTCTTTAGGTATTACAGCTACCACCACTTTCTTCCAAGATGTTGGTACTTCTCTTCCTCTTAAAATACTGTTAAAAAACCTTCCATATCTTTATCAGTTTTCTTCCCTCCTGAGTTCCAAACTTCCACTGGCATACCATGTATTCTTGGGGATTTTCCATTTTTATCTCATCTTCTCCTATCCTGTTAGTAATTGACCCTCATCTACCACTAACCGTGGCGCATTTAATTCTCCCATAAACATTTTGATTTCCATATTTTTCTGCTTTATACAGACTTTTGTAGAATTTCTGAAATGTCTAATACTTTTATCCTTGTTTTAGGCTCCCTAAGCTTGGCAACAGCCCCTTTTGCTTAATGTTGCCTGAGTCATTGTGCTAAAACTTTTTGTGCTCTAGAGCAAGGGAGCCTGCAGGATTTTGTGCAGGGGGGTGCAAACCCAGAGCCCCCCCCACACGCATTCCCCCACCATGCAGTCCTCCCCCACGCTGCCATTTCCGTGTCCCATTACTTGGCTATTTCTCCCCAGTTGCCCTACACTCTGTTCAAAACTCTATGTGCATACTGTTTTATGCTTTACTTATACGATATTACAGGTATTTCGATTTAATTTACAAATTTTATAGCACAAACACTGATAGACATTTGCTAAATGAAGTAATAGTCTTACAATGAAAACAGACTGGGCATTAAAACTTCTCTACCTTTGAAAGTCATATTAACTGAAACAGCATTGAAACACACATTCAAAGAAAATGCATCTAGCCATTGGCAGGTTAAGTTTACCTTTGGGCTGTTTTCAAATCATTGGTCCCTTGCCCACATTTTAGGACCATGCAAAAGTTATTTAATGCAATCAGGAAGGTGAATCAATTTGAATATATAATAATTGAATTATATCCCTTGTATAATACACCACCACGTGATAGAATGTATTTTAAATTTATAGTTTTGAACATTTTCCCAGTAAGCAATGAAATAAAACATATGAACCAATAATGACAAACTGCCCAATTTCATTTCATCCATAAAAGGCCACTCAAATGTCTGTCATTACAATCCACCAACATCAGTCAATTTGCACAATTTCTGCAGAAGTAAAAGTCATCTGAATAATTACACTTTAGAGATCTGAAACTAATGGAGGTTGTTGCTAGAAAACAACTTTATATTTCAGTGTTTCATCTACAAATTCAGTGCCTTGCCTACGTTATATTAAAAAAATGGTAAGCAGGTATATTGTAATAGGGAATGGGTGGTAATCTGAAAAACAAGTTCATAGTTGTTAGGCATCTCATCCAAAGGAGGACATACTTAGGACTGCAGCACTCCACCACCCTTAAAATACAAATCTACATGCTGTGGGAGTAGAACCTATAGCCCTCTGTATCAAGTTGCAAGTATGCTACCTACTGTGCTACTAACACTGCTTTAAAATTCTATACCACAATAGTGATACCATTTGCTAAACAAAACATTTGCACATTTTAAGGAGGCTTAGCATAAGCAGCAGTAAACTTCTCTTCACTTGAAGCTCACAATTCCTTGAAAATGCACTTTAAAATAAATTCTACCTGCTAACTCTAACTAGAGCATTTCACTCTAACACACACCTCAAACTCTTAGTGCAAGAAATCTGGAAAAGCCTAAAATAAATAGGAGCAGATTATAAATATAGCTCTCATGAACTTAGAACATTGCTAGAATAACAGGATTTATTTTATTTTTATTTATTTTATTTTACATTTGTTGACCGGGATAGTCCGACTGGTTACATGTCCATTTTCAGCAGAGGCCCGGGGAGCAAAGCTCCAAGGGTAAGCAGCTACAGCATTACATAATACCAGCATTACATATTAGACTATTTACAGTGATTACATAAGTAAGCAAGTTAAACAAGTTTCACAGGTTAGAGTTAATCCCGAGCGTAAATCGGGATTAAATTAAATTACACAGTAAAATGGTTGACAGATTTTTACACATTCTAGAGAGAGTTAGGCAGACTTGATACACTGACATAGCCAGTTAAGTGCCAAATGTTTAAGTCTAGTTTTAAATTGACCTAAGGTAGAAAGTAAGGTAATATCAGCTGAAAGAGAGTTCTAGGGTCTACTTACAGAGTTTGCAAAGAGAGTGTCACCGGCTGTGTTATTAATTTTGCTAGTCTGAATTAGTAGTTTGTTAGAGGATCGAAGCGGTCTAGGATTGTTATAGGGGGTGATAATATTTTTAAGTGCAGGAGTATTGACCGGATTATAGAGGATTTTATAGGCCATAATCAGTTGGTTATACTGGATTAGGCTAGGTAGTTCAAGCCACCCAAGTTGATTTAGATTGATACAGTGATGTGTCCTAAAAGGCAGCCCAGTGGCAAACCTGGCAATGTGGTTGTAGCAAACTTGAGAGCTTGTTAAGGACAGTCTTGTTTAAATTCGAGAGTAGAGGGGATGCATACAGAAGGGTTGAAAGAAGGTGAGAGCGAGCTATGGCAATTTTAGCTGGAGGGGTTAAGGCTTTTATTCTGTAAAGTGACCCTAGTTTTTTATTGATGGTTTTGATAGTTTGGTTAACATTTAGGTCGAATTTTAGATTATCTATGATGACACCTAATAGTTTTGTAGAGGGATTAGGGGAGATTATTGTGCCATCATTTGAATTTATGGTAAAGGTGAAAGCGGTAGACCTACGTGTTGGTGAAAATAACAGCATTTTAGTTTTTTTGGGATTTAGGATCAGACAACGTTCAGAAAGCCAGTTTTCTATTGTATTGAAGGTGGTCTGGGTAGCTGACCATAACTCTGTTGGATATGCGGCCGAGCAAATCAGAGAGTCATCAGCATATTGGATATAGCTGACTTTTGGGATGACAGTATAAAGGTCGTTAATGAAGATGGAGAACAGCAAGGGCCCTAGTATAGAGCCTTGTGCTACACCAAGGGTGTTACTTAGAAGATTAGAGAGTTTGTTCTGCCAGAGGACAGCCTGTTGTCGACCATTCAGGTAGGATTGAAACCATTGAAGGGCTCTGGTATCTAGACAGAATGTTTGCAGGGTGTGGATTAAAAGTTGGTGATCAACCATATCGAATGCCTTGGAAAGATCCAAGAAGAGGGCTGAGGATATGTAATTATTGTTGCGATTATGGTTTATGGTGTTGGTAAAGGCTAGGAGGGCTGAAGTGGCGTTGTGATGAGGATAGAAGCCATGCTGAGTGTCTGCCATAAGGTGATTCAGGATTAGGTGGTGCATGAGTTGTCTACGAATACATTTTTCCATAATCTTTGCAAGTGGAGAGAGTATAGCTATTGGCCTATAATTGGAGAATTCAGTAGAGCTGCCTCCTTTGTGAAATGGGATTACATAGGATATTTTCCAGATGGTGGGAATTTTAGCTTCTACTATGGTTCGATTGATTAGTATTGAGACTGGGTAAGCAATAGCATCAGCTGATTTTTGTAGGTACTTGGCAGGGAGTTGATCAGCAGAAAGTGTAGTGGGTTTTAATTTTTTGATCAAGGTACGGATAAGTAAAGTGGCGACTGGTTGGAAGCTGAATGCGAGTAGGTTTCTAGGGGTGGTACTTTCAGGACCAGGGGAGCTAGGAGGTAGTTTGCTAGCTAGGGCTTGAATTGTCTGAGTAAAGAATCTGTTAAAACTGTCAGAAACATCTTCAGGGGTTTTACCAATAGTAGCAACAGGGATTGGTTTTGAAGTTTGTCCTGGTTGTAGTAGATTATTTAAACCTGCCCAAAACTTCCGAGGGTTATTTTGATTTACTGTCTAAATTACAGTAATGCTGTTTTTTGTCTTGTAAAATGGATTTTTTAGTTTTGCTCCTGGATTGCCTGTATTTAATGTGATCTTGGGGGTCTTTAGAAGAACGCCATAAAGCCCATGCTTTGTTTCTAAGGGTAATTTTGAGTTTAGACTCTTTAGAAAGCCATGGCACAGTTTTTGCCTTTGTTCTGTTTGAACGAACAGGTGCATGCAAATCGGGGATCTCAAGGAATTTGTTAAAGTATGCTACTGCCTCCTTTAAGGGGAGGTGTTTTAGAATAGACCAATTACATGAGTTTAGTTCTTGTTGGAATTTGGCAGGGTCAAAGTTTTTATTGTTTCTAACCTTTCTGAGTAAGGGTTGTTGGGAATTAATGGCTTTGTGCTTAATTACATATGTGAGAAGGTGATCGCTTAGGCCATCAAGGAGGGTACCAGAGGTGTACAGTTGGGGGTGACTATTTGAGTACCCAGTCAAGTTGTTGATGTTCTTCGTCTTCCCTTGCTGCAGTCCTGACTATTGGGTATCCAGCGTCCCCCGGCCCGAATACCTACCAGAGTATAAGCGTTGTGTCGGTCATAATTTAGACTGACGTCAGTACGTCAGGGTACTTGTTGTTGTGTCTTTCGGCTTATCCCGGTTAGGGGTCACCACAGCGGAACTCCAGTCCACTAATGTTTGGTAGTGGATTTTTACGTGCCGAGTTACCAGCCCTGATGCACAACCTTAAACGAAGGCACGCCCATTCATGCATGCCTCCAAACAGACAAGTATGCTTTCTTTTTGGTTGGGTTTACCTATCCTGGTAGGGGTGGATATGATTTCTGTAAATGCATGCAGGTTAATATGAGTGGTTGGTGATTCTGAGGAACAGGTGCCCCAGTCTATGTTAAATATAGGATATCTTCAAGTGTATATATATATATATATATATATATATATATATATATATATATATATATATATATTGTTACCTGGGGGAATGTACATACAGATGATACTAATGCATTTATTTTTATTAAGTTGCAATTTGGTGGTAAAAATCTGAGTTATTAATCTGAGGTGGTTGTATTACGTCTATGGTGACATTCAACTCAGATTTATATAGTACAGCTACCCCACCCCCCCTTCCTGGAAGCACGATCCAGCCTGTGTATGTTGTACCCAGGTGGTAACACTTCATTGTCTGTAGTGTTAGGTTTTAACCAGGTTTCAGATAAACAGAGAATCTCAGGGGAGTGAACATCCAGAAGTGCATGCAATTCATGTACCTTTTTATTAATGCTTCCGATATTGAGATGACAGGCTAGGAGAGAGTTGGCCTACTTAATTGTAGGTTTGTAGCTTAGATTGCAAGTAGAGGGGTATGTGTATCTGAAGTGGGTGGGCCAGGGTTGGGGTGAATATCACCACCAAGTATTAGGATGTTCATCGTGCATACAGCTGCAGTCATAACAGATGGGT
This sequence comes from Protopterus annectens, assembly GCF_019279795.1. Lineage (NCBI taxonomy): Eukaryota > Metazoa > Chordata > Ceratodontiformes > Protopteridae > Protopterus > Protopterus annectens. The sequence continues at coordinate 1,923,499,925 of NC_056737.1, read as the reverse complement.
TATCCTGCCGTCAGGCGGGACCTCGGTCGGCCAAATTCCAAAGTCTAGGTCCGGCGTCTGTTGTCGTCGCTTCTTCCCTGACGTCAGTGTGGCAGGGGTATAAAAGAGGCAGCCCGACGCCATTTTCTTCAGTCTTTCTTGCCGCGCGGTGCCCGAAGCAGAAGCAGTTCGCAAGTGCTGGTCGGCCAGCTCCTGAGATTTACGAAAGTATTTCAGCCGAAGTCTTCTTGAAAGCTAAGTACCCCATTGGGGAAACTTTTCTTGCCTCAGACCGATGTCAGACAAAGTTAATAATTGTATTTCATGTGGGAAGCAAATACCGCATAAGGATTTCCACTCTTTCTGTATACCTTGCTTAGGCCCAGACCACGACGTCTCTGCCTGACGTTTTTGTGCTAGATTCAACAAATGCACTATTAAGCGTCGGGCGGAGTTCGCCCTTCACATTTTTGGCAAAAAATTTAATTATATTATGTCGTCGGATACTCCGACTCCAGTTTTGAGCAAAAAACGCAAAGATAAGGACCAACATATGAGGTCCGCATCACCTACTGAAACCACGCTAAGGCTGACTACCGGTTCTCCGGTACTCAGCAAGGCACCTACGCAGCCCCTGAGTACCGATGACAATGCATTACCGGTGTCTTCAGTACCCGAGGTCACAGGCTCCTCGGCCCCCATTCCTACTACAGATACCGACGCCACTCCTGGCGGGGAAACTCAGAATTTAGACAGGCCTGCCATTTCTCAAGGGGTCTTCAGGCCTTCCTCCTTCTCTATTAAAGCCTTCACTAAATCTAAAACAGCCATGAAAACCAAAAAAACAGGTTCCTCAGACCCCCTCTCAAGGCACCATGCCTAAAAAACAGATGCTTAAAATGGCTGAGGATTTGATTACTCTTATCAGGGGTTCTCAGCCCCCCTCTGACAAAAGGCCCAGATTAGAGGAAGACTACCCTTCCTCAGATCAAGCTTCTGTTACCTCAGAACTATCTGAGGACCAGGATTATGCCTCTTCTCCATTCGAAGACTCTGATGCAGAGGAGTCTATTCCCTCGGTCACCCCCCCTGAGGACTTCTCTTTTGGGGAAACCCTGCATACATTGAGGGAACACTTTCACTGGGAAGGCCAAGATTACTCAGATTCCAAGAAAAGGCTCAGGGAATTTCTTCTGCTCCCCCAGCATAGGCCTCTGGCTATCCCTCCTGTTTTAGATATATTGGATGACGTGTACACAGAAGCCAGCATTAATCCTGATTCTTTGTCTCCAGCTCCTGTTAAACCAGACGGGTACTACCGGGTTCCTGATTCTCACCAGTTCCTACATAAAAGCCATACTGCTGACCCAGAATCTATTTCACAGGGTCCCAAGGGAATTAAGGCCTCTACTGCTAAAAACCCATTACCTTCAGAGAGAGATTCCAGAGCTTTAGAAAGGTGGGGGAAAAAGGAGGACACCTCGGCCACTTTAACCATGAGGGCATTAAACTGTCAGTTCCATATGTTAAAGTATCAACAGTTTTTGATATCTCAGCTGAAAAGCAAGATGACACAACCAGAACAACCAGATTTAAAAGAGTTGCAGGATTTGTTGCCTGGTGCAGAGCAAGTGGGTAAACATACCTTGCAGTGTGGTTTTGATGCTTTAGAGGCCTCATGTAGAGCTGCTGTTACGGGGTCTGTTATACATAGGCATGCTTGGCTCAAAGAGCAAACCTTACCAGATCATGTCAAAGCTAAATTATTAGATGCACCTCTTCAAAAAGATGTATTGTTTGGTATTAAAGCTGAGGAGGTGCTAAAGAAAATGGAGGAAAAAGCAAAATCAATGCAAACAGTGAAAGATTTCCTGCAGGTACAGCTTCCACGTTTCAGCAGAAACTGGCCTTCAAAAAATTGGTCCTTTCCAGCCACGGACAGACCTCAAAGGGGCAGATACAGGCGTCCAAGGGGTAGAGGGCAACCTCAAGGATCTTTCAGAGCCAGACAGTGGCAAGCACCAACCCCAAGAGGTGGAAAAGATAGATCACAGTCTTTTAGAAAACAGACACAATGACTTCCCCCTACACCTGCCAAGCAAAGCTTTAATGGCAGCACCTTTGGGCGGAAAACTGACATTATTCCCAAAAATTTGGCATATTGTTACAAAAGACAAATGGATTCTGGACATTATAGACAGAGGCTACAGGTTCCACTTTCACACCCTTCCAAAAATGAGAGGCATGCCAAACCTGCCACAAAATCAAAGGGCAGAGGCACAAAAACAAATGTCAGCTCTCATGGACATGAAAGTAATTCAAGAGGTACCTGCAAAAGAACAAGGTCAAGGGTTTTATTCCAGACTATTCCTGGTACCAAGGAAAGACAAAGATTGGAGACCTATCTTAGACCTATCCATCCTAAACACATATCTACAGGTGCCAAAATTCAAGATGCTCACATTACAGCAGCTTCTTCCCATGCTGGGCAAGGAGTCTTGGCTGGTAACATTGGACCTCAAGGAGGCATACCTGCATGTCCCTATCAGACAAGATTGCAGAAGATACCTCAGATTTCTTGCAGGTTCAACCCATTACCAATTCTCTGCATTGCCCTTTGGCTTATCTACTGCACCCAGAGTGTTTACGAAATGCCTGGCATCAGCCTTCTGCAGACTACAAGGGATACAAATCTACCCATATCTGCACGTCTGCCTGATCCCAGCGCCAGCAAGGACATACTACTGCAGCACCTGGCGTTTGTAATAAAACTGTTGAACTTCCTGGGATACACAGTCAACAAAAAGAAATCAAAACTAATACCCTCTCAACAAATAATTTTCCTGGGTGCCAGCTTGGATACAACCACCCAGATGGCCTACCTCACGCCAGACAAGCAAGGGCAACTGTCTCAATACTTCAGAAAAATGGCAACTTACACCAGGCTAACTGCAAGGAAAGTCCTGCAGGCTCTGGGATTCATGGCATCTTGCATCCTACTAATCACATGTGCAAAGCTGCATATGAGGAAACTTCAATGGTACCTAAAAAACTTATGGTCTCAACACAGCCACAGCGTGAAAGCAATTATACCACTCATTCCATGCCTTCAAAAGGAATTTATGTGGTGGGCTCAAGCTTGCCAAAGAAACACAGGTCTTCCTTTCTGTGTACCTCAAGCAACTCAAATCATCACAACAGACGCCTCAGACTACGCCTGGGGAGCACACATGACAGATCAGTGCATTCAGGGAAAATGGACCCGAAAAGAGAAGCACCTTCACATCAACCAAAAGAAAATGCTAGCCGTGCAAAAGGCTATTATGACCTTCAAAGACCTACTGCATCCAGGCCAGCTATTGATAAGGACAGACAACACCACAGTGATGTGGTACATAAACAAACAGGGGGGAACTCATTCATACCCCCTGTGCAGGCAAGCCATGACCCTATGAAACACAGCACTGGATTTGCAAATTCAACTACAGGCACAATTCCTGCCAGGGAAGGAAAACACACTGGCAGACAACCTAAGCAGAAATATGACAGATCCACACAAATGGAAGTTGCATCCTCAAGTTTTCACAAAGATAACTCAGGCATGGGGGCAGCCAGACATAGATCTCTTTGCTACCCACAGAAATTGCCAGTTGAAAACATTTTGTTCAAGGACCTATCATCCACAGGCCTGGAAAGTGGACGCACTTTCCTTCAATTGGGCAACATTGACAGTCTATGCCTTCCCGCCTCTTCCTCTGCTGCCCAAAGTTCTATTAAAAGCCAGAGCAGAGAGGCCGAAAATGAGTCTCATTGCTCCAGACTGGCCAAGACAACACTGGTATCCGCTGCTGAAGAGCCTGACACATTCCCCACCATGGATCCTACCTCTAGTCCCTCTTCTGTTGTCCCAGCACAACTACAAAACTCTTCACAGCCATCTCAAAACTCTAAATCTAGCTGCATGGAAAATTCCTTGATTTCCCAACAATTTCTCCTCTCCAAGGAGGTGCAGGATGTCATCTTGGAGGCCAGAAGACCTTCTACTAGAAAGGCCTACTCCGCCAAATGGAAACGATTTTGTGCCTGGAATCAAGAAAAGGGACACAATCCTTGGGTAATAAATATACCTCACATTTTACAGTACCTAGCTGAGATGTTAAACAATGGACTTTCCTTCTCCTCCATCAAGATCCACGCTTCATCCATTTCTGCACAGTACAACACAGATCCTCCTTTATTCTCTCATCGTCTCTTAAGGCAGTTCCTCAGAGGGGCAAAGAATATAAAACCCCCAAGGAAACCACCAGTCCCTGCTTGGGACCTCAACTTCGTATTGGAAAAGCTGACCCTTCCTCCCTTCGAGCCAGCTTCTTCATCAGAGTTACAGTACTTGTCATGGAAAACAGCCTTTCTTCTGGCTATCACCTCAGCTCGCAGGGTTTCGGAGCTACAGGCCCTCATGGCTGTGCAACCATTCATCATTTTCCATCAGGACAGAGTTTCCTTACGAACCAACCCTACCTTTATGCCAAAGGTAGTATCCGGTGTAGCTTTGAATCAGACTATCCACTTACCTACCTTTTATCCTAATCCACAAAACAAAGGGGAAAGACTACTATATTCCTTGGACATTCACAGACAACTTCGCTACTATTTGGACAGGACAAAGCCATTCAGGAAATATGAGCAACTCTTTGTGTCCTATGCTGCAGGTGCTCAAGGAAAGGCTATTTCCAAACAGACAATTTCAAAATGGATAGCCCACTGCATACGCTTTTGTTACTCATTTCATGGAAAAACTGTGCCTGCATGCATCAGATCCCACTCCACCAGAGCCACAGCTACCTCTGCAGCCTTCCTCAGGGGGGTCCCTACCAAGGACATTTTGGAAGCAGCCACCTGGAGTTCAGTGCACACTTTCTCCAAGCACTATCACCTCCCACTATACTCAAAATCTAGAGCGGGCTTTGCCACAGCAGTCCTGCAGGGCATCCTAGCCCCTCCTAGTTCCACTTAGTGCTTACCACCCTTACTTAGCTTTGGGATTCTACCCATCTGTTATGACTGCAGCTGTATGCATGATGAACATAGTACAGTTTTGTATCTATCATAAATGTAGATGTTCGAGTGCTCATACAGCTGCAGTCCAGGTTTCCCCCCCTCCATCCCCTCTTAGGGGACAGGACTTATGACAAACACTTTTCATATAATCTTTTTGGGGTATTCTTTTATAGTGTATTTGCTTGCAACTACTGTTTTTGATTTATCAACATTGCATCTTTGCATAACATTATGTTTGCCTTCCTTCTGGGGGCACCTGACATCTGGGGGCAAGAAAAACTGAAGAAAATGACGTTGGCTGCCTCTTTTATACCCCTGCCGCACTGACGTCAGGGAAGAAGCGACAACAACCGACACCGGACCTAGACTTTGGAATTCGGCCGACCGAGGGACCCGCCTGATGGCAGGATAACCCATCTGTTATGACTGCAGCTGTATGAGCACTCGAACATCTACATTTATGGTAGGTACAAAACTGTACTTTAAGTCTATACTTGATAATGAACTTCAGGAATTTGTTTATTAGTTTGTGGTAGTGTTTGGATCTAGAGCTAATGTGCCTGGGGTTGAGATGTTGATAGACTGAACAAGATGTTGGATAGGACCTGGTACTGTAAGTATGGTTGAAGGTGGGAGGATTTACAGCTGGGGTGATAGTATGGCCTTTCGGGACCTGAAATCCCGAGAGAAACTGGTTTTCATACAAGGTAAGGAGGTATGGTGTGAACAAGAGGGGTAGTAAAGAGGAGTATATCATTATTTGTGATTCACCTAGTGAGTTAAGGAACTGTTTTACCTGGTGATGCAACACCAGAAGGTAGAGTGGTGAGGTAAAGGTACTGGAAGGGGGATGGGAGAATGCCACGTGAAAGCTAATAGGTGCTATTAAAATGCAGGTAGAAGAATGGGGGTGGGAGGAATTATCCCAGATGAAAGCAGATAGGATCTAGAAATTGGGTGTGGGAGTGGCTATAGTACTTCAAATTTAGAGGTACTGGGGGCGGGTGGAAATTGGGGGCAGGGAGGGGAGCGAAGAGAGCCCGAGCATAGCAAGGGCGAACGTAGCAGGGCTATTGCAGTTTACAAGGTTTCCTAAGGTGTCCTAAAGCTATAAGGTAAGTATTCTAGCTCTTAATGTAAGAGTCAGTTTACTTAAGTTACAGGGGAGGAGGCGGCAAACACTCAAGTAGAAAAAAAAAAGAGCCCTGTGGCTGACCAAAATGGTGACCTGATTAATTACACAGCACTGTAAGTGAAAGCTTAACAAATGCTTTTTGTGTGCAACCTACTCTGCTTAAATACTGAGAGAAACTGATTTTGTTATGGTGACCAATTGCAGTCGTGTAGACTCCATTTTGTAGGTAAAATGTAGAGTTCAACTAGGAAAAGAGAAGAGCAGAGATTCTAGGGTAAGCATGAAGGCAATAACAGGCAGTTTTATAATAATACTTTCAGAAAGGTTTGGTGGGGGGGTAAAGTAGCACACTTCAGAATGAACTAAGATTTATAGCTAAGAAACCTAAGCAAGAGAGCAATGCAGTAAATAAAACACTTGCCAGATTTTAAAGATATACCAGAAAAACTAAATCAATTGTTCACAATTGTACAACTGGAACATTGCCAGTAAAAGCACTTCAGGTATAGCTATCCCAAGTTATTCAGGTCATAAAAACACTTCTTCAATTTGTGTGTGCAATTTAAACATTAAAAACACATGCAGCAAGTAGGAGCTCTGATTATACACTTTCTCTAGGTACAGGTTTAGTTTAAACACAAATACTACCACAGAAATTCAGTAAAGTCACTAGCTACTTATAGAGCCTCTGCAAAAAAAAAAAAAAAAAAATAGAGCAGATTTATGTTAGTATGCATTTTTCTAAAGGATATGACATCTAAAACTCAAATGTCTGTCATTATTTAGCAACTTCAATGCTTTTTAGGAGGAATATGGGGCAAAAACCTGGACAGCTGAGGGGTATGCTACCTCCTTCTTATACATACGTGTATACAGACACACACACACACACCATACCTGTCAATCTCTTAAGACAAGAAATCTGGACAAAGCCTGTTATAATGTTGGGGATAAAGGCCCAAAACTAGGAACACATTAGAAAGTTGCTAGAATAAAAGGATTTGTGTTAGAGTGCATTTTCTGAGTGATATGAAGTATGAAGTATGAAACTGCAACGCATGTCATTATTTATTAACCAGCTATAGTCAGATATAGTTGGTTGTCTCAGTACTCACCGTGGCTTGCATATTCTCCTCTCTTGAAAGGCCCACTCTGCTTAGCTTGTGAATTATTTCCTCAGTCACTTCACCATGGGTTGCAAGGCAGCTTAATCACTAGTGTGTGCACAAAGTATAATGCCTTCAATGAGTCTTGCAAGATATCACATGCAGTCATCATGGCACAAAGGTTCTACTGAAGATGCTTCCAATCTTTTTTCATACACAAACACGACAGAAGCCAGAAACCACTATTATTCCACAGCTAGATGCATCAGTAGCAAAACAAATTGCCGTGAACTGAAAAAAATTGGAACCAGTTTTATCTACCATTATTTACTGTGCAACCCATGACATTCCTCTCTGTGAAAAAGAAGGCTCTGGTGGAAATTTTTGTTACTTACTTAGATTTTCTTATTGAAGCTGGTGACACAATATTGAAACAGCACAGTGAAACAGCTGCAGGAAATGCTTGGTACACATACCATAGGGTGCAAAATGAGCTGTTTGCAGAATATGAACACGTACTTCGAAAGGAGATTGTGCAGCAAACAGGGCAGTTGAATTTAGTGTATTGGCAGATGAAACTGCAGATATCTCAGACATTGAGCAGTTGTCATAGGGCATTCGGTTTGTTGATGATTGTATTCGAGAAGAGTTTATGGGTTTTGTTCCCATTGTTGTGAGAGATGCACAGTCTGTATCAAATGTCATTGTCAGTGAACGCATAAAGTATGGTCTAGACATGGAAAAATTACTCCGGCAAGGCTATGATGGCTGCTCCATAATGGCAAGCATCCAGAATGGTGTTCAGTCAAAGATTCGTGAAAAGTATCCAAAAACAGCCTTTATCCACTACGCATCTCACAGACTAAACTTTGTAGTCAGTGATCTGAATGATTTTCCTGAAATATGTAGTGCTGTTGGTGTTATCAATAAGATTATTACTTTTTTCTGTGACAGTCCAAAACGATGAGCATTGGCACCAAATATACCTCTTCTGTGTAAGACATGATGGACCGAGAAATATAAATCCATTTGTGTGTTTAGTCAGAACTTTGAGAAAATAGTTGACTATCTGGCTGATCTTCAGAAGAGCACTGCTGGTGAAACCAGACAAAATGTACATATGTTACTCAGTGCTTGCTCTTTATGCACATTTCTTATTTCTCTCTTCATTATTGCAAATTACTCATCAGTTCTTGAGCCTGTTGCCCAGATGGTTCGGTCTGTTCAACTTGATATAGTAAAGGCTCAACAACACATCAACAGACTCATTGAAATATTCAAGGAGCACCGCAACCATGCTGAAGAGCACTTTAGGAATGACATTATCAGTAAGGCAAGATCACCAGCAGATAAACTTGGTATTGCATTAGTGTTGCCAAGGATTTGCAGTCAACATACTGAGCAAACACAGTAGGCATGGATTTTGAGAGTTATTACAGAAAAAGTATTTATATTCCCTATCTTGACTCATTAGTTTCTTCACTGACGTCTTGCTTTTCCACCAGTAACACTGCTCAGTTCAACTTATTTTGTCTGCATCCTAAAATGATGCAAAACCTACAACGTGAAGAATTCTGAAAACGAATTGCCGTCAGTAATGAACTATATCATATTGCTACTATATCTGAATGCTCACTTCTTGTCTGATGCATTGGATTTGAAGTTATAAGACAACCTAAAGAATCCAATGGGCTGCTACTACCTTTATAGTCAATATCTTGCAGATCTTCTATCAATGATGTTACTGAACAAAAAAAAATGTGTCAGGTATGGGATTAAAAAAAAAACATTTTCTGATGTTTCAGCTACACCAATGATTAACATGTGCATCATGCTAACCTGGACAACAGCAAAAAATAAATACATAAAACTAAGTGACTTTTGCTTTTGCACATGTTTATGCAAGGAAAACTTAATACTGCAGTAAGCACCATCTTACCTCTCAAATGTACAGATTTTCGCAAAATGTCCAGATTTTTGCCTCATTTTTTGTGTTCTTCCTAAAATCTGTACTTTTCTGGCCAATAGCTGAGGATTGAAGTCATTAAAGTATGATATACATTTGAGTTTAAGACTCCACATCCTTCAGAAATTTCATGCTAATGCAAAGGCTATTATTCTATCAGCTTTATAAGTTTGTAAGAGCAATATTTAAAATATGTCCCTACTTGTCCCCCCATCATCTTTTGTCCAGATTTTATGCTCTAAGAGATTGAGACTGAGGTATGAATTCTGGATAGGAATATGTGCTTTATGCACAGTCTTCAAGTTTTCCTTAAAATGTCAAATGAACCTCACATAAACCTGTCTATATTCTCCTGCTTTGACAATCTGGCTAGTGTTTTTTAGTTTTTCTTGTCTTATCTTTAGTACGTCTTCAACATTATCTCTACTAAACATACTGTATGAACAGTCATATGTTACTACCTACTACACTTTTAATTGTATGTCTAAACCACTATGTTTATGTAAATATCTTATGCAATCATATGTTATCTGCTATATTTTATAACTGTGTAAACCACAATGCTCATGTAAATATCTTGTGTATCGTATGTTAGCAATTGTTCTGGAGCTTTTCTCCCTGGGCCTCTGCTGAAAATTGACAGCTTTATCCAGTCAGACCTCCCCGGTAAACAAATGTAAAATAAAAAAAAAATCTGACCTTTTATGTGGATTCAAAAAAAAGTACATCATGTAACAGAAACTAAATAATGGCACTTTGAATTTACTGTTCTGTAACTGAATTCACATTACTTAATGCTAACTCATAAAAAAATTAAATAAAAATACAGTATGACAGGGGAAGAAGATAATGCTTTATGATTTGTAAACTGCTCATAACTTGTTACATTCCTTGGTGTATAAAACACCTTTTTCTAACTTCAGACTCCAGAAAACAGCTTTTCTTGATAAGCAGCAATAAAGAATCCAGCATATAATAAAAATCCATACACACCAGAACATAACAGTTAAACATACTGTGCATGTGTCTCTCTGCATATCTGTAAATTAGTAAGCCTTGTCTTTTTAAACCTGTAGTAAATGTTATGTTCTCCATGACAAAGTTATGTATATAGTTCTTGTCACTACAGGATGTTTACTAAGGTGAGAATATGCAAAGAACACTGTATCTTTGGGGGTTACTTTGCAATATGCTTAAATGAAAATTACTTGCAGAAGACAATGTTAATCCATCCTGACTGCGACCAATACAGCACTTCATTAAAATATCTATTAATTTACTAAGAAAACAGATTATCCTGACTGTGACCAGCACAACAGTTCATTAAAATATCTATTAATCTACTAAGAAAACAGATTTCTGCCTCAAAGTAAGAAGTAATTAAAAACAGTTAACAACAACTCCCCCTCTTTGGTCTGACATCCTGTGATTTGTAATGCTAGCCACACTCCAAAAAGATATTTATGTTTGGGACTTCCTTATCAATTAAGGTAGAATGAAATCACCAGCAAAAATCAGCACTCCTTGAAGATGTGACAACAATGAAAACAGCACAACATAATTCTATTGATAAGTACTGCAAAATATTTTATTTGCCATTTCCTATTTAACCAAATGCATATGGGCAGAAGCTGGAACACAGAGGTGAAGCAAGCAATACCTTTATTTTGCCAAGATGGGTTTTACAATGCACCTACTGGAGCTTCACCTTCAACAGGGTCAGGCAACAACTACTAAATAAACAAAACCCTACCTTTAATAAAATAAACAGATCTAATTAGTCACCACATTTCATATTTTGAAAGTTTACCATTCCAAATACTAACCCATCTCTAAACTTGAGTGCAGCATCATATTCTAAGAAAAAAAAAATCTAAAATATATTTATTCAGAAAGAGTAACAACCTATAAAACTTAACCAGCAGCCAATGTCTTGTCACATCAGGACAAAGTCCAATAAAAAGTGTTACAAATTTCAAACCAAATTATTTATACGTAGCACAATTGAAGTTACAGAAACTCCCAATCCCACAGTGTCTGCAAACTTTTGAACTTAGGGTGCATACATACTTTAAATAAAAATACTAGTAACTACATGTAAACATTTGAAATAAGCACATATAGAAAACAGTAGCACAACTCAGTCTGATGCAGGCTTGTATTTCAGCAGACCGCAAAAAGTTCAGGTGTACATCAAAGCACTCCAGCTGGAACTAATTGATGTTATGTGATCCTATCTCGCCTACATTCTGTACTGATGGGCTCGGAGCCGATCCCTCGGCTCCGACTCGGCACGCTATGCTATAGAGCGAAGCCTCTTATTGGCTGAGCTATTCTCTATCCCAGGATGCACCACCACTAATCCCCCAGATCTCGTTTGCCGCTTACAAGCTAGGACGTGGTCTCAAACTTGGCTGAGCTAAGTACTGTTTTTTTCTAAAGTTTCCTGTCAGGAAATTCCTTATTCTTACCCAAAAGCTGTTTTAACAGCTATTGTTGTTGTACGAGTGTGTTTTTTTTTTGTGGTAAATTGTGTGTTTGTTTAAGGGAAAGGTTTCCCGTTTAAGTTAGAGGGGCCTTCCCCTATTCTTCAGCTAGTTTTCTCTTATTTTTTCAAGGAGGTCAAGTACCTGTTTAAGTTAGAGGGTCTTGGCCCTCCCTTTGAGTATTTTCTGATATTGTATTGTATCGTTTAAAAAAAAAAAAAAAAAAGTTAGTTAAATTTTTTGTATTGTGGTAAAATCTTTGTTCTGACAAGATAGTGCTTCTTTCTACTGTTTTAGTGTTTTTTGATAGGCATTATGTCAAAAGAACATAGACCCTCAGGGTTCAAAAAGTGCATGAGGTGCGGTTATAAAATGTCTATAACCGATGACCACTCCTCGTGCGTATATTGTTTAGGCGCCAAGCACCTACAGGAGTCCTGTAGCGTGTGTCACGCCTTTTCATCTAGAGTCCTCCAAGAGAGGAAGAATAAATTAATATTGAAAGGGCTGATTAAACCCTCCTTCGAGGAGGCCTTATCTTCCTCTTCCTCTTCTACCAAGAAGAAGAAAGCATCTGCTCCGACCAGCCCATTGGAACCGACTGCTAAGAAACCTAGGCAGGCTTCTCCATCGGCTCCACGGACTTCGGAGCCGAGGGCGGAACGGTCTGCCTCGATGCCTCCAGTCTCGACTCCTCTGGTTTCGGAGCCGAGGAATGGGGCGTCGAGCGGCGGGTCACCTTCATCGGCTCCACTGATTTTGGAGCCGATGAGGGTTGCCGGCTCAGACTCTTCCCCTTCGGCGCCGAAGCCCTCCTCGGCACCGAGGGAAATTGTTTTGGGATCTCCCTCGGAACCGATATTGGTCGAGTCCATTCGGAGCCGGTCCCCCAGTCCTTTGGAGCCGATGGAGAAGTCGGTTTGGACCCGATCGGTTTCATCTAGATCCTCCAAGATGTCTGATTCGGACATCGACAGGGTGCTCCTAAGACTTTTCCAGTCTCCTGTGTTCCAAAAGTTAGTTTCGGCTCCAGCCCATTCGGCTTCGGAGCCGATGGTCCACCCTGTAGTTATGGTTCCTCCTCCAACAGCCTCGGCACCATTGGAGCCGGTGCTGGTGGAGCCGATGGAGGTTTTCGGGTCGGCCCCGACCCTTACTCCAACCCCGGCTCTCGAGTCGGAGTTCGGTACGCGGACCTCCTCTGTCGGCCCCGGGGGGGACGCTTCGGGACTGATGTTTTCGGTCCCAAGCCTTCCTCTTGGTGCGTCAGCAGCGGGGGTACCATCTACTGTTGTGGCCACGGGGGTTGGACCTTCCCAGGATTCTGGTGGTCCGGCCTTCAGGGCCATGAGGAGTGCGTTAGCCAGATCTTCTTTGGCTACCTCCACGGTCTCTCCAGCACCTTCCCTGCATACGGAGACTGGGTCTTTGGCAGTCCCCCTGTCCTTAGACAGCGGAGCCCCGGGGCCTGAGGTCACCCCCACTGGGGGTTCCCCCCCCTCCTGGAGGTCCCTCCGAAGCTTCTTCGGAGGAACCCCCAAGGAAAAGATCGTGCAAGAGGAAGCACGTTGACTCCCCCGATGAGTCTCTCACGTCAGACACTGATCTTGATGATGCAGAGGGGGTCCCCTAAGTTGTCCTCAGATGATGTCTCCTTTGCAGACATCCTGGAAGCCCTCAAACAAAGAGGCGGCTGGCATTCCAAACCCCCTTCTGCTGACGAGTCGGTGTTCCTTAAGGCCTTCAGGGCTCAGCCCTCTGCCTCCTGGGTGTCTCCGCCCTTCGACGAGCTCCTAGATTTGATCTGTCGAAGGGCGTGGGAACACCCAGACTCTGTGGAACCGGTGCATGCTCGCCCAAATAAGTTCCTGTCAGCACCCCCAGAGAAGGAGTTTTTGACAAAAGGTGTGGCTGCAGATGCCTTGGTGGTGGCATCTGCTACCCAACAAGATGTAGCAGAGGCTTCGACGTCCATCCATCCTCCTAATAAGGAGTCTAGGAGCATGGATCGGTATGGTAAGCGCACCCTCAGTTCAGCGGCCTTTACCTTAAGATCCCTGAACTACTTAACGCACTTTACCAGGTTTCAGAGGGATCTGATCAAGGAGCTTTCAGATACCCTCTTGAGTAACCTACCTGAGCAGCTGGCCCAGACGGTTGGCTCCGCTGTCATCCATATCAAACTCGTCCATGAGGCTCATTTCTTATGCGGCCGAGGGGGCGAGTAGAGCGGCGGGTACAGGTATTGCTCTACGGAGGCAAGCCTGGCTCCGCCTGTGTCATTTTGCGGAAGCCTTCAAGTCTTCCTTTGCCGACGCCCCCTTTGATGGGTCCTCTTTGTTTGGACCCAAGGTAAAGGACACATTGACCCGCTGCGAGCAAGAAGGTAAGACTTTGACTGCCATAGGGGCACGATTTTCCACTCCCTTTCGGCCTTACCCCAAGGCTAAAAGAGGAGGGAAAATGTGGTTCCATAGATCTCAGAAGTCTTATCCCTCACAGCAGGACGATCCCCCTTCTAGAGGCAGAGGAGGGGGAAATTCTTCTGGAAGACGCCATCCCAGAGGCGGCAGAGGCCCCCGCAACACTGGAGACCGCGAGTCCTTTCGTGGCTCTTCAGCCTTTCACAATCCCTGAGGGATTGCCCGACTGTGCAGCTCCGGAGCCAGTCGGGGGTCGTTTTTCGAGGCACCTAAAAGCCTGGGAAGGTATCACTCAGGACCGATGGGTGCTTCGAATTATCGCCGGAGGTTACGCCATTCCCTTTTCTCACTCCCCACCTCTGTCCAAGAAAATCCCGGACCCGCCACCCAGTCAACGGGAAATTGCAGCCGTAGAAGTCTCAAAGCTGCTTCAAAAAGGAGTCATCCAACCGGTCCCCACAGACCAGATCGGATTAGGGACTTAAGATTCTTTTTGGTGCCAAAAAAGACCGGGGACTTGAGGCCCATTTTGGATCTCAGCATTCTAAATCGTTCAGTCAAAAAGTCGAAGTTCCGAATGGTCACCCTACAATCCATTCTCCCACTGCTGGAGAAAGGTGTTTGGATGTGCTCCATAGATCTCAAGGATGCTTATTACCACATCATGGTACATCAGGCATCCAGGAGACATCTGCGCTTCAGCCTAGGAGACAGTCATTTTCAGTTCCGCGTGCTGCCCTTTGGTCTCACCACAGCCCCCAGGGTGTTCACCAAATGTTTGGTGGTCGTGACTGCTCACCTGAGGAGTCTAGGATTCCAGGTGTTTACGTATCTAGACGACTGGCTCCTAACTGCCACCTCCAAGCATCTACTATTGCAGAGCCTACAAGCCACAATATCACTGGGCACTTCCCTTGGAATCACCTTCAGTTGGCTAAAGTCTGTGTTGCTGCCATCTCAACGCATAAGATTCATCGGAGTAGAGATAGACTCAAACCGAATGCGGGTCTATCTTCCTACAGAAAGGATACAAACCATACAGGCTCAAGTTCGAGCCTTACTTCTCAGATCCAAAGCCCCAGCCAGAATGGTCCTGCAGCTATTGGGATCTATGTCCGCCACGGTTCTTCTAGTTCCCCTAGCAAGGTTGCAAATGAGAATTCTCCAGTGGCTTCTTTCAGCACAGTGGTCCTTTCAGGATCTCCCTCTCAGTCACCTCATATGGATCATGGAAACCTGCAAACGGGACCTTCGCTGGTGGCTGGTGCCCTCCAATCTGGATCAGGGACGACCTTTTGTTCCACCTCCTCCTGTGGCCACTTTGACTACGGACGCCTCCCAGATGGGGTGGGGGGGACATTCCCTGGGCAGGTCAGTCCAAGGCAAATGGCATTCGGAAGAGAGCCTCCTTCATATCAACATTTTAGAAATGAGGGCGGTGCTTCTGTCCCTACAAGCCCTTCATGATTACCTCCCTCAGGGCGTAATTGCCGTTCACTCAGACAGCATGTCAGTAGTCTGGTACCTGAACAAGCAGGGAGGGACCAGATCCTACCCCCTTTGCAGAGAGGCCATGAGAGTTTGGGAATGGGCAGTGTCAACCAAACGATTTCTAGTGGCGACTCACATCCCTGGCAAGTCCAATGTGATAGCCGACAGACTGAGCAGAACTATCCTCTCTCCTCACGAGTGGTCTCTGAACAATACGGTTGCAACTCAGATTTTCAGCAAATGGGGAATTCCTTGTTGCGACCTCTTCGCAACCCCGCTGAACGCGAAGTGCAAAAAGTTCTTCTCCCTCACTCCGCCCGGGAGAGCCCTATGGACGCACTAGCCCATCCTTGGCCCACCGGCTTGCTATACGCTTTTCCCCCAGTTCCCCTCCTTCCCAGAGTGATCCAAAAGGCGTCTCACTTGGGGAGCAAAATGATCTTAGTTGCTCCTTACTGGCCTCATCAGGTATGGTTCTCCTATCTTCGGAAATATGCACTGGACGGTCCATGGTTCCTGGATCAGATCCCAGACCTATTAGTTCATCAGTCGGGACTACTCCACCAGTCCCTCCACACCTTGAAATTAACAGCTTGGCTCCTCCCCTTCCGACTATAGTCAGGAATCATACCTTAAACCCGGAAGTCATACATATCTTATCTTCGGCCCACAAGTCTGCCACTAAGAAATTGTATTCTAGCAAATGGAAGAGATTTGCTATTTGGGCTCAACTCCGGGGCCTGGATCCCATCACTATTCCTGTATCGGAAGTCCTGAAATTTCTAACTTCCCTATTCAATCAAGGTTCTTCAATCTCTACCATCAAGGTTCAATTGGCAGCTATTTCCAATTTTCATGAATCTATAAACCCACCTTTAATGAGCAACAGATTGTGTAAGACCTTCATGAAAGGTGCTGCGCTTTTACGACCTCCGATTTCTCATCCTGCTCCTCCATGGGATCTCGATGTGGTGTTACGTGCCTTAACTTCCTCCCCCTTCGAACCGGCAGCAACATGTGATTTGAAATTTCTGTCGTGGAAAACTGCCTTTCTGGTCACGATTACTTCTGCCAGAAGGGTTTCAGAGCTTCAAGCTTTGTCTGTAAAACCTCCATACCTGTTTTTTCACAAAGATAGAGTATCTCTCAGGCCAAATCCATCCTTTGTCCCTAAAGTTTGTTCTAGTTTTTGTCTACAACAGTCATTAGAACTTCCAGTTTTCTTTCCAAAGTACTCAAACAAAGCGGAATACATATTCCACACATTAGATGTCCACAGGCAATTGCGTTTTTATTTAGACAGGACCAAACAAACAAGGCAAACAGATCAATTGTTTGTGTCCTTTTCGGATAATAAATTGGGCAAAGCCGTCACAAAGGTCACTATTGCCAAATGGATCAGGGACTGTATTAGTCAAGCTTATTCCTCTTCTAATAAAGAGCTTGCGACCTCTGTCAGAGCTCACTCTACAAGAGCTATGGCTACTTCAATAGCATTCCATTCTAAGCTTGCCATTAGTGACATTTGTGCTGCGGCTACGTGGTCTTCCCCGCACACTTTCATTTCCCACTACAAATTGGATGTGGCATCTCGGGGGCGAGCTTCATTTGGTTCCACAGTGCTCAGGAGTGTTTTCCAGTGAGCCACCCAGGATTTAGGTGCTAGGGACGCTGTCCCATCAGTACAGAATGTAGCGAGAGGATCACATAACATCTTTTAGTTATGTACTTACCATAACTTTAGATGTTTGGGATCCATCTCGCCTACATTCCCAATAACCCACCCTCCTTCCCCCTTCCTTGGAGATCAGAAGAGATTGGACGGTCCGAATCCTATTGTTTCATCTTGAAACATCTGGCAATGTTATATAAACAAGTTATGTATGTGTGCATGAATGCGGACAAACAAGATCTGGGGGATTAGTGGTGGTGCATCCTGGGATAGAGAATAGCTCAGCCAATAAGAGGCTTCGCTCTATAGCATAGCATGCCGAGTTGGAGCCGAGGGATCGGCTCCGAGCCCATCAGTACAGAATGTAGGCGAGATGGATCCCAAACATCTAAAGTTATGGTAAGTACATAACTAAAAGTTAACAGTTGTGGCACAGCTCTCTTAACAAGGAGTGGGCACAGGAGCAAAGCAGAAGTACTACATACTACTACAGAAATAACTGGTGACGTCTGACAGGCCAAAATTAAATCAGACAGCAGTTATCCCTTCGGTAAGGCCACCTCCAGGCAGGCACTAGTTAACATGGATGCAGATGCCACTCTATCCCTAATGGCAGCCCCATAAAAAAAGTAAAACTGACAGTATTGTTCCCTCACAACATACAACAAAAATGTGCAACAGGCAACTAGGGCACAACTATGTTCTAGTTTCAATTGTTAAAACATATACATTTGCACAGTTACAATAGTTTATATACATTTCTATTCTAAGCTGGCAGGGCATGCTGTGGTTACATTTTAGCTCAGTCCTTTACACACACTTCTGTATGAATCATGTCCTTATTCACAAATGACAGAATTATTTACAAAATTCCAGATATCTGGGCTGTCAGTATTTCCTTTTGTGACAGCATATTTTCCCCTTTCTCCAATTTTATGCAAACCTCAGATTATGCATCTAAATCTTATATAGAAATCTGTGCAGCAGAAGGTACAGAGCGTTTGAGACGAACGTCCCATCAAATAATAAGAATTCAAGGACAGATTGTTATCAAACCTGGTTTAGTCACTAGCTTTGAACATAGTCCCTGATCACCCTGTCCTAATTTTTCATTAAGACTCTATGCCATCATGCAACTGTAACTACTGCTGGTGACATCCAGACCAGTGCCCTACTCGTTACCAAGTCGATGTTTTCCAGGTGTATGGCAGGGCCAGAACTGTACATATCTAGTTTTGCATTTGAATCTCCTATTTATAATGACTGAAACAGACCGAATTTGCAAGATTGGGTTTGTTTGAATGATGTCCTTTATTTCCTCAGTGGACAGAACTAATCCTTTTACCAACTCCTTCCCATTCAGTTTTACCCAAATGCAAATATTAAGTTTCATGGTATAAACTTGCTGAGAACTTATATTCTCAATTTCTTTATGAAGTGTAATTTCAGTGCCATTTTCCAATCTGAAGGACTGCAAAGGTTCATCAGTTATAATATAGCCACAATTAATCCCAACAGAACTACTAAGACTGTATATTGTAAGGAATACCATTTTGTCTCCTTCATGCTGTTCAGTACAGTTTTCTGTTACTTCCCAGTCTGTCTATACATTCCTGTCAAACTTGATGTCCCTTCCACTCAAAGGCTATTATTTACTTCAGTTGTTTTCATGAATGCGTTGTAAGTGTACACATTTAATTTTCCCATTTGATGGCTACTTCTCTGAGTTTCTCTTCTTTTTATTCCAAAAAAGACTAAAGTATACTCGATTTATCCAAAGAAAATCTACTCATCTGCTGAATAACTTATTTCCTTTACTAATGTTTCATTAACATGTCACACCATCAGCAACTATCAATTGCCTCAACAACTATAATATAAATCTTGAGAAGGCACAATGTACGCATTGCCTTGCTTATATGACATACAGTTATAAAGTCATATCAATAAAAAAGTAGTAGACTGGAGAAAGATGTTTGTTTAGCTTAAGATATGAGGAATTATACCCACAATTTTTGCCATGGAAAAATTACCCTCGGTATATAAACACAACAGTCACACACCTACCTCTCACTTCATGCAATCCGAACATCCTCTGAAATTCAAATTCCCAGCAGGCGCGAAAGACAGATGTAAACCATCAGTTGCACAGACACAGAAGACGAAAACAGGTCGCAAACACCTGTTGCGTCTGTGCAACTGGATGGGACGCAAAGGGCATTGCCGTTCTTAGAGGAACACCCTTTAAAAAAAAAAAAAAAAAAACTTTTTTTAAAAATTAAAATACTTTTAAAATACTTTTTTCTTAAATTAAAATACAATGAATTTCTCGGCCAGCTGGTTCCAGGGGGGTGAAAGTGCACCCCCTTGCACCTGCCTGCGGGCGCCCATGCTCTAGAGTTATCCAGAAACCCTTGCTTAACAGCAATCTTTATAAACTTGTGCATATTATTGAGATAATCCCTTATTTTCTGTTTAGCATTCTGTAGTTGCTCCTCTTCTTGTTCAGTGGGATTCCCCCTATTTTGCAGTAGTTAACATTTGTCAGTCCCTCTAAATAATGTATTGTTACTTCTTAACTATGTCTTCCTTTCTTTTATTTCCACCCTATTTTTAAACTCCTCTCTAATTTTATCCCACTCCCTAGCTATAGTTTCAGAAGAAATTTATATCTTCTCTAATAGCTCCTGAATAATTTCCATTACATATTCCTTAAATTCCTCTATTTTCAAAAGATTGCACCAGTGTTTCATTTTTATTTCATTACCCTGTGTTTTTATTTTAGTTATTGGCACATGATCTGAAATAATTATTGGGTGCATATCAAGATCTTCAATTAAATGCACATGTTCATGTGAAATGTAAATTCTGTCTAGCCTAGCCCAGTTTTTGTATCTTGGAGAATATGTAAATTCACTCTGAAATCCTAGTACTGAATTCACATCTTCCATGCCAGATATTTTCATACATTTCAAAAGTCTACTCTCCTTTATTACATTTTCCCTTCTGGGCCCTGCAAACATCTTAACTGTTGCAAGGCAAATTCCAGTCCCAACCTATAAGTAATATTCTTTGCTGAAAGCTGACTATTTCTCCCAGAATTTTCTTAAGCTCCATTATAGCAGTTTTAGGTGGAATATAAATACACTACAAATCTGCCATTATCTTTTTTTATCTTCTACTATCATTATTTGAGCTTCTCTTGCAATTAATATAAGTACTCCTGTTTTTTCTTTGCCCCAGGTATTCTGCTGAATAACATCCTGAAAACCTTTATCAAATTCATATATTCAGTTATTTCCAAGTGTGTCAAATTTAGCATAGCTGTTTGCACTCTACATTTTTAAATATAATTCACTACTTTCTTTTTTGTATTTATCTGTGGGCCCATTGACATTTAGACATTGCAAAAAGTATCATTGTCTTAAGTTATTCCCACCTTTGCTTTTTTGTTAAATGTCTAGGTCTAGTTTTGCTTTACATGCATATACTGTTTGGCAGGTTATTCTTTTATACATTTTCTTGTCATAGCCATGTGAGCCTATGTCACATATTACATAACTTTTTATTTTACTGAAACCCCGTAAAACCTATTAACTTAATAATAACACATAAAACTATGTACATCTTCAAATATTGAAGTTTTGCCCTCCTAATAAGAACAAATGTCCCAAACTAACAGCCGCACACACATACTTGAGTTAACCTAAAATAAAGGTTATCCATACTAAGGTGCATGGTGCAGTCTGTGCTTCTAAGTGCTGTCTGGTTTTGTCTTATCTTTGTACCTCTCTCAGCTGGGAAAACACTTGAATGCTTTCGGAGAATATTATCTGCTAGATATTTCTCTTTATCAGATTGTCTCCCAGAGACATGAGAACAAGATATAAATTTGCTAAACATACATTTATTTACTAGATAAAGATTTATAATATTCAGTTCAGGTATTTTTCATTTACTTGCTTTCTCAATTGTTACTAGATCAAGCTAAGGGCCTTAAATCAGTCATTCCCCTGTACAAGAATGAGAGCACATGAGCTTCATCTCCTGCTGTCAACAATCAATCACAGCAGCAAACAGCTCAAATTTGCCACTCTGACAGATAATGACGGGGGAGGTGGTTAGGGGGAAAGAGAGATGAGTTTAAGGACTACATCTCAAGCACAACAAAAGAATGAAAACTGGCCATTTTAGAAAGAAAAATAAGTAACAGGCACTGTGCATACTGTTTTGTGTAATTATCCCTGTTTGCCGTTTAAGTAGTCATTGAAAAGCAAGAAATGGTAATTAACCTGACTGACTAAAAAAAAAGCAGAGTATACGGAAAACACGTGTAAAGTCAATGCATTGAGCTTGGGGGCTATGATGCAATATTTTAAAGCCAGACACTGCAGTGTGGGATACCTTGTGTTAAATTAAAATATCAAGATGCCAGTCCCCATGTGAGTAGATTATGGAAATGCATTTAAAAATATATAAAAAAGTATATAGAGTTCAAAAGTGGTATTAAAATGTGGGAAACATCCAGCCATGATGAAATAAACATGTTTTTTTTTCAGTCTCTAGGTGAGATTCTTCATTAAATGTGTGTGTGTGTGTGTGTGTGTGTGTGTGTGTGTGTGTGTGTGTGTGTACCAGGGTTAGAATACTGACCAAGTATGACCAATTGCAGTTTCAGCTTGGGTTGTGTAGTAAAACAAGATCAAATGAGTATACCCAGTACGAAGTAAAGTACAACATATATGTAATGCACGTTTAGCACAAAAAGTTAGTTGTGTGTCTGTATGTGTCTCTCTCTCTTTACAGAAATATCTGTATATATACTAACACGTTAATGCGTGCTCATGTGCACATGTGTAAGTTGAGTGTATCTTATTTTGTTGTAAAAAGCTTTATTTTCTGTTCTGCTTATGAAATAATTTTGTTACATGCAGTGACTCCTTTAACTGCTATTCTATTACCTGTTTTTCCTTTCCAGAACATCTGCACCCCACCCCATCCCCAATCCACAAACACTCAGTGAAGCTAAATGCCATCATAGAACGTTGTGTAAATATGAAAAAAAAGGATCCAAAATATGGACCAAAATAAGATCAACAAGACAAGCAGAAGAATTACTGTTGCTGTTTGTCTTACTGCACTGACAGCAATCTGTTATATAAAATATTGCTACAAAGTAGAGAGCTACAGCATTGCCATGTTTATGTAGCAAAAATAAAGCTTTTTAACAAGAAGAGAATAAGCTTGTATACAAACACACCTTATATATATCTATATGTGTGTGCGTGCATGCGCATGGATGTACATGTAGAATGATAGATGTATTGTTATACTTGGGAATTTGGTTGTTTGACATGTGTGTATCTTGTTTAATACTGTTGGAAAAAGTTTAAGCATTCTAATGTGTAAAGTTGAGATTAGTGCCAGGTGGAGTGATGGAGTAAGGGTTGGCATACCCTTACTTTTGCGTGCTAAGCCTAACTATGCACACACAGTCAAAGAACGTTGGAGGCATTAGCTGTAAAACAAAAAAAAGTAATTGTTTATTGTATATATTCAGCAGGAAAATGAAAGTAGCATTCTTGGCTTTTCAGTTTCATAACAAATGCTGTCCCTTTGCTTGCAGTTCCAAAAGACAGTAGCACCTTTTGTTAGCTTTCTGCCCAATAAATAGGCTATCAGAAATTGCTCAGGCTGTATGACTCGCCCAAACCTCAGTTTCAGCTCACTGTTTTAGATATTTGATAAATTATCCCTGCCTGGGTTGACATACTCAAATAGAACAAAAAAACAAAGTCACTAGAACCACGACAAGCGTTTATTGCCAATACAAATGCTTTTATATTGATAATAAATGCTTGTCGTGGTTCCAGTGACTTTGTTTTTTTGTTTTATTTTCTTATTGTGAAGTCAGCTGGATTTGCTGGTGGTTTATTCACTTGTTTTGTCAGGGTTGACATACTCCGCACCTCTAGAGTATTTCTTCTTGATGGTGGTCTAGATGAGTAAGTAACTACCCGAAGGCTTTTGGAATGGGAGCTTATTTTATAGCATGGTAGTTCATAACGGAAGGCTTATTATTGTATAATCTAGAGTGTTTCTGGACTATATTAAGAATGTTGCCACTCACCATGTTTCAGCACACTTTTAAAGACGTATTCCCTCTTTCTGTATAGCTAGATATATGCACGTATGCATTCATAAAATTCCAGCAGAACCACTCTGCTGACTAGATAAGAGACCAGAAAATATTCCACTAATACCGGACTGGTGTTTCCTGTTTTATTAGAACATAGCAGGACCTTGGTTTTGCTATGTTCTAATAAAATAAAATTAGGAAATACCAGTCTGGTAATAGTGGAATACTTTCTGGTCTCTTACCTATTTGACAGAGTAGATGTGTTGAAGATTTCTGAGTTTTTTTCATATATGAATTTATAAACTTATGTATAATCCATTGCATAAAGCTCCAGGGCACACAGACTTTAAGAGAACACACAAATCAACAAAAAGAATCCCATACTCCAGATAAAATTTTGATCACTTTATTGGCCAAGCCGAGGAAGAGAAGACAGTGGTTTTACCACCAACACATCCTCATTATTACACTTGCAAGTCTGTGTTTCCATATATTTAAGGATTTTCTAGTTGAGTTCAGTAGCTGAAGCTTGCAGTTTTATATGTGAGCTAAGTCACTGTGAGTGGCAATGCAGAAAGTTTCAGCAGTAGGGTTGAGTGAGTGAGTGCAAGTTTATATTTTGGATCCTCCTTTGTGATGCACACAAAACTTTCTGGGATTGCATTTGGGTATGTGTTCGGGGTGGGGTGGCATTTGGGTGTTCTGGAAGGGAATACAGATAATGCAGTAATAGTCGTAGTCAAATGAGTCATTGCATGTAACACAACAAAGTTTCATATGCAGAGTAACAGTAAAATAAAGCTTTTAACAAGAAGATAAACACATAAGCAGCTGCTGTAGCTGGGGGACTTGATTTTACTAAAAGCTGGAATTCTTCCAAGTTTTCAAGTACCTGTTGTGATATTTTTGTCCAGTCCTGTGTCAGAACTGGCTTCTTGCCTCGACCCTGCCTGAATAGTTTCTGATTCTAACTAGGCTGTTGTTTCTGAGGTCTTGACATTGCTTCTACTGCCAGTTCAGCTGAAATTGTAATTTTTTTTTTTTGTTGTGGAAAGCTAGTAATTTTGCATATTTTTGTTTCACTTTACAGTGAAGTGGGAATTCACAAAGTAGTAGTTCCTTACTATTAACTGAAGTTTAAAACTTGTGCTGTGTGTCTATGCATCTCTATCTCTGTATAGATATTTATCTGTGTGTGTGTGGGTGTGTGTATGTGTAATAATATATATATATATAAAATATATGCACACATATAGATATCTGTGTGTGTGTGTGTGTATATATATATATATATATATATATATATATATATGTGTGTGTGCATGTGTGTATATATTTATATATATATATATCTACTGCGGTGGTGGTGCTGCGGTAGCGTTGTCGCCTCCCAGACGTTGCCCGTTCGATTCTCAGAGCGTCTTCTGCGTGGCGACATGCGTGAATGGGCATTCCTTCGTTGAAGGTTGTGCGTTAGGCCCGGCAAGTCAGCACGTAAAACTCTACTGCCAATCATTAGCGGACCGGAGTTCCACTGTGGCGACCCCTAACCGGGAAAAGCCGAAAGACACAAACAATATATACACACACACACACACACATATTTGTGTGTGTGTGTGTGTGTGTGTATATATGCGTGTGTGTGTATGTGTGAAATTTCAAATTGGTAAATAATAGAATCACTTGAATTCTAGAAAATAAAATAAAAAATAAAAAATACCAAAAAAAAAGAAAAATTAATTGAAATTGCTTTGACACATCAGATCCTACACTAACCACTACACACACACACCACACACACACACAACACCCACTAACCACATATAAACACACTACATATAAGCCCCTGCACCCCCCCTGCACCATACTAAACTATATGCTACACAGGACAAACACACACACCACCCACCACACACCCACATTCCCCTTACCACACACATACACTCACACACACACACAACACACACACACACACACTAAAGCCCCCCCCTAACAAACTTACATACACTTACATACTTACTTGACATTCCGCAACAACACGCACTACTCAAAGCACTACTTCAACATCTCGATTTGAAAATCGTTTTTTCTGGGGTGGGGTTATATTAAACTTTTGGCTTTATGATCTCAGGATCTCTGATCGTATTTCAGAATTTTTTTGAGATAAGTGTTCCCACACATATATATATATATATATATATATATATATATATAGTGTGTGTATGTGTATATATATATATATATATATATATATATATATATATGTGTGTGTGTGTGTGCGCGCATATATGTGTGTGTGTTTGTATGCGTGTGTGTATATATATGTGTGTGTGTGTATAAAGATGTATCACATGTATAATTGTATATATGTATACACGTGTGTGTATGTGTGTGTGTGTGTATATATATATATATATATATATATATATATATATATATATATATATATATATATATATATATATATATATATATATATATATACACACACATACATGGATCTACTTCTAATACTCGAAAGCCCATTTCATCGAATTTCATTTTAGCGAGACAAAAGTCACAAGAACGAAGTACCCGAATGGTGAATTTTTCCCCGGGCAAGTAAACACTTGCCCAAACTCCAACGAAACACACACTGGAGTAAATAAACCCCCCCCCTCCCCAATGTATATACCTACTCCAGGATTGCACTGCAGTGTAGAAAAGGGCATGCTGGACAAGTGTTTACTTAGAAACTTAGAAGGGGATCAGTAGATAAGTGTGTGTGTGTGTGTGTGTGTATATATATATATATATATATATATGTGTATGTATATATGTATACAGTAAACTCAGTTAATCTGAACTTAAGCACACCGGCAAATAAATCGAAGAATTGCAGTATGGTTTTCATGCGTTGCCCCCCCCCCCCCCCCGCATAAACAAACATTACGTTATTAAAAAGGAAGCAGAAATAAATGCCCCCCTCTCTCTCCAACCTGAGAACATGTCAAACCAAGCAAATAGTATATGGTACAGTATTTGTCAGGCCTATTTTTAATAGTAACTCTCAAGCAACCTGAACCTACAGTTAGCTGGCATCTACCAATCACCATGGCTGCCGGTTTACTGTGAGTTTACCATATGTGTGTGTGTGTGTGTGTGTGTGTGTGTGTATGCGTGTATGCTATATTTCTGTGAAATACATCATTCAGCACTCCAAAATGGTACTGATATAAAGTAATATTTCTGATATAAATAAAGTAATATTTATAGATGTAAGATAGCATAACAATATTTAGAAATTTTCTATATACGAGTACTGAAAACATGTCTAAGAAAAAAATGCTTAAAGTTTATTAAAATACTAAAACTAAAATGCATTGTAAAACAATTTTTGCAGAAGGTAGTACCCCCCCATCCCTCCATGTGTTTGTTTTGTGGGGTATGAAGCCTCCCCCTTAGCCTCTTAAATATGTTTACTAATTTCTTGTTTACACGTTTGATGGTTAAGAGCCTCTGTGAATGCTTTTTGAGGTCTGTCCAGACATATTGCCTGTCACACTCTTTCTTTTCTTTACTGCTTACAGATGATAATTGTTAGCACATTAGTAAGATCTGCACCACCATATGGAATGCGACTCTTCCGTCCGTCTGTTGTAATGGTGCTACTGGTCTGAAATAGCTTACTGATCCCTGTCATGGAGTCTAAGGTCAATATTTCTATCGTACAGCTGCGGGCTTGTAATACCCTTTATTGTTCAGGGCTGAGTACATGTAGTCCCAATGGTCTCTTCCTGTTTGTAATGGTTCATATAAGAATTTCATTTCCAGTCTTCAGTAGGGATGACCAATGCACCCAAACCCTGAACATATCCTTCCCCATTTCTAGGGCAGTTGCACTTTGGACCCTTGAGCCTTCTTTCCCTTACCTAACCCTCTAGTAATTTTGGCCTGCTTAGGACCCTGAGGCATTAGTACCCAAGTATCTAGCAGCTGGCAGTCATTCCCTTTTTTGGCCTTTGTGATTTTACAAAGGATTTTGGCCACCAGAAATGCAGTCCTGAATGATAAATATACTCCCATATACATCAAAAAAGTGTTTTGAATCTTTAACGTTGAAATGTAGGGGTTCATATTTTCAGATATGGGCTCTGCATTCCCCACACGCACATGTCAGTAGAGACATCACTACTGATGTAAAGTTTCCTGAAGAAAATGTGTGTGTGTGTGGGGGGGGGGGTTTGAAAAACTTTTACATACCAGGGAACACAGTAGTTTTAACAGAACTTACTCCAGTAGAGGTCTTTCATACTGCTAACTTAAAATGTGTGCAGTGATGAAGAATGACCACCTAGGCAAGTAAGAGACAACCCCTCCTCTTACAGCAGACAGTCATACAGTGATAAATACACACACATATGCAGAACACAGATGGGCTTTTCTGCTTTAACCATATACAGTAATGGGGTAGCTAATTTAAAAAATATATATATTCTGGAAGTGGTCCAACCATGTGTTTGTGGCTTGCTTATGGATTTCTTTACTTTCTGCTGTGATGTATCTGTATCGGGTATTAATTTATGAGGAACATACCTCTCAAGTATACCTCATTATGAAGAACGTACCTCATTTGGGGTCTTAAACAGTTCATGTTCCTCGAAGTTCCTCAAAGTTCCACATTGAGAGAGTCTGTCACACATTCAGTGCTAGGAATTTTTTTAAGTGAAATCCATGGTAGATAGAAATTAATCATATTAATTCATTAAAGGATGATCTTTATGAGTAAGACTAGCATATTTTAAAAATCCTATGACCTTCCTAGTTGAAGTTGTTAGTAAGCCATTAGTATGTGTTCCACATTTTGCCCATTTGTTCCACATTATGAAGGTGAGTGTTCCTCATTTTGGAGATGGAAGGTTGAGAGCTATGATGAGGAAGTATCTACCAATGATGAATTGAGAGGAAATCTGAACTAACTTTCTGTCTGTGCTGTTTAGATGGGGATATGTAGTAGCTTGTTTTAAATGTATCCAGGGATTTGAAGTCTTGGAAAAAGGTACAGCAAAAAGAACAGACCTGACATAGGGATCATAATACTTAGAGTGTCAGCCATAGTGCCCTTAAACATGCATACATGTTTGTCATGCAATAAATGTACCATTTTCAAGATCTATGTAATGTGAAAACAAAGATAAGGCAGTAAAGAATTTAAGGTACTTTTCCGTTAACAGGGCAACAGTTGTAACTGCCACTGTCAGCCTAATTACATGGTCACATTGTCAAAAGATGGCCGTATTTTCCCAAGCCCTTTCTCCACATTGTCAGTTCACCGTCTCAGCACGTTCCTATTTTTCTAAGGGTTTTGACATGTCACAAAATTAGTAACAGTGTGAGAATGAAGGCAAAAGTAAAACACAAAAAAAACAGCATCAACTCTGACTTCCGATCAAGCGCACATTTTGCCTGCTGGTCCCGTAACGTTTGCTCCCACTTTTCATTTGCCATTCTCAAAGCATGTCGCTGTTCGTGAAACTCCTTGGTCCCCATTGTCAGTGTGTCTAGGTTGACAGACATGCCTGACAGCATTATAAATGTTAACACACTGACCTTTAACCATGTGGTGGGAAAGAGGCGCACTTCCTTATTTTCTCAGTGTAGGACGTCTGTGATGTACAACCGAGTTATTAAGGAACATGGGATCTTTCTACACATGTGTGTGTCCGTAATGACTTGTGAGGAAATCATTAACAGTCCAAATTAAAACCAGAGTACAAAAACATAAGCAGCGATGGTTGCCGAGGATAAATCACTAGTACTGGGAGAACAATGGCCAAAATCAATCCCATACAGAAAAGTAAAATAAGCATTATTGAGAAGAGAGACAATCAGTAATATTGTCAGGACGAACACAAAGTTAAACCCGGGAAAAAAAGAAAGCATCACATTCAAATCACCCGAACATTTTGGCTGCTGCCCCGTTAACGGAAAATAGATTTTTAAGGTTTTATGAAAAAAAAAAATAAACCCTACATTTTGGACAATGAAGTTTGTGGAAAACCTGGCAATCCCTGTGACTTGTTCGCTTGGTATGCAGGAAGGAAACACTTTAAACGCGTTCATTGAGGTCAGATCCAGTGCCTTATGTCTTTTAACCAGGTGTGTGTAAAATTTGGAAATTACATTGCCTTTGTTAATTATTATGCAGTAAAATAATTTTGCACACATCTGGTTATATTCAGACCAAAAAGACATGACAAGTAACTGGTTTCGGAGCTCAGCAAGTACGTTTAAAGTGTTGCCCCAATAACGGAAAAGTACCGAATTTAAACTGCAGCCTTTACTGCTTCATTTTCCATACTACCCATTTCACAGTAGCAAAACCAGCACAGAAGTCCTGACCCACAGAGCTGCATAACATGTAATTTTATTGCAGTTTATAGCTCTTTGGCATGTGTGTGTGTGTGTTGTAGTGTTTGTCATGCATTAGAACTAATGTCATGCAGTATAACTAAAGGCTAGGCACCAGCTGCATTGTAGAAGAGCACTTAATTTGATTCATTGTTTGTTAATGTTGGTATAATTAAATGGGGGAGAATGAGAGCTAAAAGTATAATCTGCTGTCAGACATGCAGTGAATTACCTGTCCTCGGCTAGTGCTGAAGTGAACAGTGACAAAAACACAACAAAAAAGTAACTGATCAGTTTTTCAGATAGCTACACATGTCCACCAGTGTTGTAGTTAAAGTTCTGCCTGCTGTCAATTTTTCAAAGGTTGCAGGATTACTGCAGAAATTGAACAAGAAGTGATATTTTCCTTTCCTGGGGAAAGTGTGGAATTACTGTCTTTACCTTAAGGACCCTGGTAGGAAGTAGGAACATTCAAAGTACTGTAATATAATGTAATATAGCTATGAGCGGATAACTGCAGATCTGAAGTAGGAGATTCATTTGTCTGCAACCTGTGGGTTATGGATCCGATATCGGATCCGAACCGGCATGGTTTACCAGCTATGGTTCCAAGCTCTCAGCTCCTCCCCTCACCCATAATGCCCTGCTCTACCCTCATGACCTCAGATCTCGTTTGCCGCGCATGGTGACCGGATTGTTTCTCAAGCTAAGTGCTAGATGTCCTTCATGGATGCATCTGCAGTCATAACAACTGGGTTGTCCTGTCATCAGGCAGCCCTGCAGTCGGCCGGATTCCAAAGTCCGGGTCCGGCTTCGGCTGATGTCGCACTTCACCCGACGTCATCTCTGCTGGTCTCCGGGTATAAAGGCATCAGCCGACGCCATTTTCTTCAGTCTTTCTTGCCGTGTGGCGCCCGAAGCAGAAGCTGTTCGCAAGTGCCGGTCGGTCGGATCCAGAGATTTCTACTACCGAATACTACTTCGAAGACTTCTAAAAGCTAAGTACCCCGTTGGGGACTCTTTCTTGCCTCAGCCGATGTCAGAAAAAGTCAATAACTGTTTAACTTGTGGGAAACAAATACCTCATAAAGATTTCCACTCTTACTGTTTGCCTTGTTTAGGCCCAGACCACGACGTAGCAGCCTGTTCGGCCTGTGCTTCCTTCAACCGACGAACGCTTAGGCGTCGGTCGGAGTTTGCTGAACAGTTTTTCGGTTCTGAATTTGCGTACATTATGCCGTCGGATCCTCCGACTACCCAAATTGTTAAGAAACGCAAAGAAAAAGACCGACACTCGTGGTCCACGGTTTCGGCCGAAACCATGGTAAAGCAAACCGCGAGTGTCTCGGTTTCGGCCGAAACCGAGAAAACGGTTCAAAGCACAGCTGAATCTTTGACTACTTCTGAGGTTCCTGCTACCTTACTTGAATCGGCCTCTGAAATTTTACCTACTACAGTGGCTTCTAGTGAATTATCAGACACCATCCCTTTGGATGTCTCTACCCCAGCACGTGGTGCTGCTAGGCCTCCTGCAGCCATGTCCATTAAGGCCTTTGCCAGGGCTAAAGCAGCCAAGTCTACTAAATCAGTGCCTGTTAAACCCCCCTCAACCAGGCCTACTTCTAGTTCACAAATGCTTACTCTGGCAGAAGATTTAATATCCTTAATTAGGGGATCTCAATCTCACCCAGACAGGGCCTCTCAGCCCCTAGAGAAGAGACCTAGAGCAGAGCCCCCCGAGCCTGTGTCCTCTGATGATTCTGCGGATGACTCAGATATTACAGACCAGCCTGAGGCTCCTTTCTCCAATTATGAAGACTCAGATGCTGAAGAATCCATTCCAGCTGCTTCTCCACCAGAAGAATTCTCCTTTGGGGAAACCTTACATGCCATGCGAGAACAATTCCAATGGCAGCAACAGGATTTCTCAGACTCCAGAAAAAGACTTAGGACTTTTCTGCACCTTCCACAACACAGGCCCTTAGCTATACCTCCTGTCCTCCCTGTTGTGGACGATGCTTTTAATGATGTCTGCTCTGCACCAGATTCCTTACCTCCAGCCCCTGCAAAACCAGACAGATTTTACAGGGTACCAGACACGCATCATCACCTATACAAGACCCCTCTTGCAGACCCCGAAACTATATCCCAGGGGCCTAAGGCAGTAGCCTCGACCACAGCAAAAAACCCTATTCCTTCTGAAAGGGAAGCCAGGTCTTTAGACAGATGGGGCAAAAAAGTTTATACCTCAGCTACTCTCTCAGCTAGAGCTTTAAACTGTCAGTTTCACATGATACAATACCAAGAGTTTATGCTTGATCAGTTAACTAAAAAACTATCCTCTGACGACTCTATAGATAAGAAATATGCATTAGAAATGGTAAATAACATACAACAGGTTAGTAACCATTCCTTAAAATGTGGCTATGATGCACTGGAGGCTTCATTTAGATCAGCCATGACTGGCACAGTGATAAGAAGACATGCATGGCTGAAGGAACAAGTCTTACCGGATCATGTTAAAGCTAAGTTATTAGATGCTCCCATGGATAAGACCAGTTTGTTTGGTACATCTGCACAGCAGGTAATGAAGAAAATGGAAGAAAAGGCAAAATCTGTTCAAACGGTTAAAGATTTCTTGCAGGTTCAGCCCCCAAGGTTTAGCAGGAACTGGCCTGCCAAAAATTGGTCCTTTCCTGACTCCACAAGATCCCAAAGGGGCAGGAATAGACGTTCCAGAGGCAGAAACCAATCCAGAGGAGGTGCCTACAGAGGACGACAGTGGCAAGGTAATAACAGAGGCACAGATTCAGCCACTACCACTACAACAGCACAATCACAGTGACTTAACTCTACATCCGCCTACCAGGGAACAAATAGCAGCTCCATTAGGTGGAAAATTAACCTTATTTTTAAAAAACTGGCACTACATCACAAAAGACAAGTGGATTTTGCAAACCATAGACCAAGGTTACCGGTTCCACTTTCACACTCTACCAGTCAAAAGAGGAATGCCAAACCTGCCTCCAAATCAAAAAACAGAAGCTCTACAGCAGATAATGCAATTAGTAAAGATGAGAGCTGTGGAAAGAGTGCCAATAACAGAGCAAGGCAAAGGATTTTACTCCAGACTATTCCTAGTTCCAAGAAAGGAAAAAAGTTGGAGACCTATTCTCGACCTGTCCACCTTAAATACATACATCATTGTCCCAAAATTCAAAATGCTGACCCTACAGCAACTTCTTCCCATGCTGGGCAAGGAGTGTTGGCTGGTGACTCTAGATCTCAAGGAGGCATACCTGCACGTCCCCATTCGACCAATTTGCAGAAGATACCTCAGATTTCTTGCAGGATCAGAGCATTATCAATTCTCCGCCCAGAGTATTCACAAAATGCCTGGCATCAGTAATCGCCTACTGCAGACTACAGGGAATCCAAATTTATCCTTACCTGGACGACTGCCTGCTACAAGGGGACAACAAA
This sequence comes from Protopterus annectens, assembly GCF_019279795.1. Classification (NCBI taxonomy): domain Eukaryota; kingdom Metazoa; phylum Chordata; order Ceratodontiformes; family Protopteridae; genus Protopterus; species Protopterus annectens. Next base: position 1,923,466,594 of record NC_056737.1, on the reverse strand, counting down.
AGCAAGCTGACAACAGATTTACAAAGGGTCATTTACTTGCTACAAGCACTGGGGTACACAGTCAATTTACAAAAGTCAAGGCTGATACCATCCCAAACAAGGACATTCCTGGGCGCGGAATTGGACACTGTAAAACAAATGGCATTTCTAACCGCAGAAAAACAAAAAGAACTCCCTCTCTACTTCTTGGCTCTAACAAAACAGAACAAGTTAACAGCAAGAAAAGTCCTTCAGGCCTTGGGTTACATGGCATCATGCATAATCTTGGTTCCACATGCCAGACTACATATGAGAAAACTACAGTGGTACCTAAGGAATTTATGGTCCCAACACAGGCACAGCCTAGAAGCGGAAATTCCACTAATCCCATGCCTAAAACAGGAGTTCATATGGTGGGCACAAGCATGCCAGTCAAACCCAGGCCTACCCTTTCACAGCTATCAAGCAAGCCAGACCATCACAACAGACGCCTCAGACCTAGGATGGGGGGCTCACATGCTGGACAAATGTGTACAAGGATTGTGGACGCAGGATCAACTCCACCTGCACATCAACCTAAAAGAAATGCTGGCAGTAAAACTGGCAATCCAAAATTTCAGACCATTTCTCAAAGAGGGCCATTTGATGATAAGGACAGACAACACCACAGTCATGTGGTACATCAACAAGCAGGGAGGCACTCATTCATACCCCCTATGCAGAATGACTTTGGAGCTTTGGAACCTGGCACTCAGCTACAACATCCAGTTACAGGCAATATTTGTACCGGGAAAGGACAATACTCTAGCAGACATATTGAGCAGAACCACATCCGATGCCCACGAATGGATGCTACACCCGGACATCTTCAAGACCATCTCAAAGAAATGGGGGAGCCCACAGATAGATCTATTCGCTTCCCCTCTCAATCACCAGCTCAAAAAATTCTGCACAAGGACATTCCACCCACTTGCATGGAAAGTGGATTCGCTCTCCTTCAGCTGGAAAGGTCTAACAGCATATGCATTTCCACCTCTTCCCTTGATACACAAGGTATTACTAAAAATCAAGGAGGAACGTCCAAGGATAACCCTGATAGCTCCAAACTGGCCAAGACAACACTGGTACCCATTACTGAGGAGCATGTCTCGGGACAACATGTGGCCAATACCCCTGATGCCTTTGATGTTAACTCAGAACAACTACAGCATCATGCATCCAAACCTAAAAACGTTGCAACTGACTGCATGGCACATCACATAGCAGCAACTAACCCAGAGCTTTCCCAAAGGGTTAAAGACATTATCCTTGAAGCCCGCAGACCTTCAACAAGAAGGAACTATGCAGGAAAATGGAAAAGGTTTGTCATTTGGAGCACTGAAAGAGGAAAAGATGTGTCAATTATAGATATGGCTAACATTTTGGAGTATCTGGCAGAGCTTCTACATACAGGCCTGTCCTATTCCTCCATCAAGATACATGCATCAGCTATTTCAGCAGAATACAGCTTTGATCCACCTGTCTTTTCACATCCTTTACTCAGGCAGTTCCTCAGAGGAATCAAGAATGTAAAACCTCCAAGGAAACCACCATTGCCAGCTTGGGATTTGAACTTTGTGCTAGAAACATTGACACTCGCACCTTTTGAACCAGCAGCTACAGCGGACCTACAGCATCTATCGTGGAAAACTGCTTTCCTACTGGCAATAACCTCAGCAAGGAGGGTCTCTGAACTTCAGGCCCTAATGGCGGTACAGCCCTTCCTAATCTTCCACCAAGACAGAGTGTCCATGAGGACTAATCCTACTTTTATGCCTAAGGTGATATCCAGAGTGTCTTTAAACCAGGCAATCCACCTACCTACCTTCTTTCCCAACCCACAAAACAGAGGGGAAAGAATGCTGCATTCCTTGGATGTACATAGACAGTTACGCTACTACCTGGACAGAACAAAAGTAGCAGAAAAACTGACCAGCTATTTGTAGCCTATGCAACAGGAAGGGAAGGAAAAGCAATTTCCAAACAGACAATCTCCAAATGGATAGGAAATTGCATACGATTCTGTTACTCCTTCCATGGAAAACCAATTCCACAGAACATAAGGCCTCATTCTACAAGGGCAACAGCCACTACCACAGCCTTCCTACGAGGTGTGGCAACCAAGGACATTATTGAGGCGGCTACTTGGACCTCCGTGCATACATTTGCCAAGCATTATAACTTACCTTTGTACTCCAGATCCCGAGCAGGGTTTGCCACTGCTGTGCTGCAAGGGATCCTAACCACACCATAATCAAAATTTTTCCTCCTCCCTTAGTTGGCTATGGTATTCTACCCAGTTGTTATGACTGCAGATGCATCCATGAAGGACATAGTACAGTTTTGTACCTACCATAAATGTAGATGTCCGAACTGGATAGCATCTGCAGTCAGGATTACCCTCCCCTCTGTGGTACTCCTAGGGTATTTACCCTCTTAATAGCTAGCTAGTGGGGGGAGTCTCTTATGGTGTATTTGTTTGTATATATGTACATACATGCTTATTTTCTGAGTTTGCCTTCTATCCATTTTGGAAACATTGGCATTTATCCAAAAATTAGCCTTCCAGGAAGGGCAACTGGCATCTGGGGCAAGAAACACTGAAGAAAATGGCGTCAGCTGATGCCTTTATACCCGGAGACCAGCAGAGATGACGTCGGGTGAAGTGCGACATCAGCCGAAGCCGGACCCGGACTTTGGAATCCGGCCGACTGCAGGGCTGCCTGACGACAGGACAACCCAGTTGTTATGACTGCAGATGCTATCCAGTTCGGACATCTACATTTATGGTAGGTACAAAACTGTACTTTTTCAGTGTTAAATTTCAAAATTTAAGAGATTTTATTGGTTTTTTGTGTGAAAATGTAGGTTTCCCCTTTGGTATATTTACTTTTTTAGAGTTAATCTAAAAGTTATATCCCTCCCCTCGCTGTTAGCGTAGTGTGTGTGTGTTGGGCCTGTGAGTGTATTTTGTGTTCTTTAGTTACTTTTAGTTTTTAGTAACTACTGTTATAGATTGGGATGGCAGAGCAACCCAAATCTATCTTTTCTAAATGCTCCGAGTGTGGCCATAAGCTTTCCCCAGCTGATGGCCACACTCGGTGTGTTAGATGCCTGGGGGTTGAACACCTCACATCTGGATGTTCCATTTGTGCAGGGTTCAACCCCAGGGCATTGAAGGAGCGGAGGTCCAAGCTTGTTTTGGCAGGCCTTTTACCGCGGACTCGGCTCCGACCTCCGCTCCTTCGGGAGTAACCGTACCACGGTTATTCCTTCTGGCACCCTCCTCCTCCTGGGACTCAACCTCCCGTTTCTGGTTCGGAGGAGAGGGATGCTAGAAAAGGACCGGAGGGAGAAGCACCATAAGCGGCGGGCCGAGACCTCTGTTTCGCCCCGCCAGCCAAGCGGCTTCTTCCCGGCTCCGTTGTCGGCTCGGTCTCCTCCTTCGGCTCCGGTCTCCAGTGTGTTTTCACGGGACCTGAGGAGGAGGAGACCCGATCTCCGTCGAGGCTATCGAGGAGGCACTCCAGGCCTACCTCGGTAGCCTCGTCGAGATCTACGATAGCTTCGGATGCTGATCTGGACCGGATGATGAGAAGGTTCATCCAGGCCCAGATGCAGATGGGAGTGCTCTTGCCTCCCCCCCCCCTCTGGGGGGCTCAACACCCTTTTTCAAACCGATTGGTACTTCTCCGACCCGCTACCGGGTTCGGAGCAGCTGGAGCCGAGCAGCCGGGCGGGGTGGGTCGGCGCCGATAGTACTTTGTACTTCGGATCCGACCCTGCCCTCGAGTGCATCGGATCCGACCTCTCGGAGCATGGATCCGAGCCTCGGATCTGGGGGGATCAGTGCTCCTTCGGCGCCGTCTGTGTCGGAGCGCACTGTCCCTTCGGATCAGAGCGCTTCGGCGCCGGCACCGATCCACTCTTCGGATCCGAGGGGGAGCCGATTGTTGGATCCTTTGGTCGAGGTCGGCTCCCCTTCGGCGTTTGATGTAGTGGAGAGGGCCCTGTTGAGGGTCTCCGGACCCCCGGCACTTGTTTCGGCTCCGTCCCGCGCTCCCTCTGCACTGGGCCAGGCTTCCACCATCCGGCCCTTGGGACAGCCCGCTTCTGTGCCCCAAGCTGCTCCAGTGGAACAGGTTGCTGCTTGCGAGGAGTCCTCTGACAGCCCCCCGGAGGATGTTCCTCGCAAGCATACGTGCAAAAGGAGGCACATTGACTCCCCCGAGTCTCTCACGGAAGACACGGACTTGGAGGAAGGGAAGGCTCCCCACGGTCACCCCGAGGATGTCTCATTTGGGGACATCATGGAAATGCTCCGTATAAGGGGGGGTGGTCTGCCCCAAGTCTTCCTCGGACGAGTCCGTGTTCTTGGAGGCATTTGAAGCGGGCCCGTCTACCTCTTGGGTGTCCCTCCTGCCGACCCCTGGTGGACCTCATTACCACCAGGGCGTGGAAGGAACCGGACACCGTGGAGCCAATCCCTAAGAGGCCCGATAGGATCCTCAGCCCACCGTCCGACCGTGCCCTTTGGAGTAAGGGGCCTCCGGTAGATGCCATGTTGACGGCGGCCACCAAGAGGGAACTTGCTCAGGAGAGTCCCTCAGTCCATCCCCCGAGCAAGGAGTCTCGGATGATGGACCGCTTGGGGAAGCGGATGTTTAGTTCAGCGACCTTCTCGGTAAGGGCGCTGAACTACCTGGCACACGTCATTAGGATGCAGCGGGATCTCATTAAAGAATACGCTGCATCTTCCCCAAAGTCCATGTCGGAGGAGGACAGGATGCTGCACTCCACCCGCATGGCCACTCTTAGATCAGTTACTAATACCTCTATGCGGCTACTCTCCCATGCTACGGAAGGCGCCGCTAGAGCCGCAGGGGCAGGCCTAGTCACTAGACGTCAGGCCTGGCTCCATCACTGCGATTTTTCTGAGCCCTTCAAAGCGTCGTTTGCGAACGCCCCCTTTGATGGTTCTGCCCTCTTTGGCAAAACCGTTCGCGAAACCTTGACCCAGAGCGAGAAGGACGGGAAGACGCTGTCTGCCGTCGGAATCCGCTTCTCTGCACCCCAGAGGCCCTACTCTAGGAACCAAAAGGGTCAGAAGAAGATGTGGTTCTGGAAGTCGCAGCAGTCCCAGCCTGCTCCGGACAACCAGTCCTTCCGTGGCAGAGGAGGACAGGGAGGACGCCGCCCTAGAGGCAGAGGGGCTCCCAGAAACTTTGGGTCCAGAGAACCTTTCTCTGAACGGCCCGCGCAGCAACCCTGAGGGGTTGCCCGGCTGCTCCACTCTGGAGGCAGTCGGGGGATGTTTTTCGGGGCACCTAGCGGCATGGGAGTCCATAACATCAGACCGCTGGGTTCTCCAAATCATATCCAGAGGATACCGCATCCCTTTTCTTCACTTACCAAAGTTGAAGTCCCTCCCAGACGTTCCACCCGGTCAACGGGAGGCCGCTTTGGCAGAAATTGGCCATCTGCTAAAGAAAAGAGCCATCCAGCCCGTCCCCCAGACCAGATCGGATCAGGGTTCTACTCCAGGTTCTTTTAGTGCCAAAAAGACGGGGGAACTAAGACCAATTCTAGACCTTTCTCTCTTGAATCTGGCAGTCCCCAAGGAAAAATTCCGAATGGTCACTCTCCAATCTATTCTCCCCCTTCTGGGAGAAAATCACTGGATGTGCTCTATAGACCTCAAACATGTGTACTACCACATCCTGATGGACAGGCGCTCCAGGAGGTTCCTCCGCTTCCGGCTGGGAGCCAGTCACTACCAGTTCCGGGTCCTTCCCTTTGGTCTCACCACAGCCCCCAGGGTGTTCAAAGTATTAGCAGTGGTAGCGGCCCACCTGAGGCTTCAGGGGGTGCAGGTCTTTCCCTACCTGGACGACTGGCTTCTTACTGCCCCAACAAGGCATCTACTATTATTGGCGCGAGACTCCTTTCTCCATCTTGCTCCCTTTCTGGGCATTACAATAAATACAAAGAAATCCAGCCTGGCGCCCACACAGCTCTTAGATTTTATAGGGGCCAGGTTAGACACAAGGAGTTTACGAGCCTTCCTCACTGCGGACAGAGTTCAAAATCTGCAGCTCCAGGTGCGGGCCATTCTCCACTCAAGTTCTGTTCCGGCGGAGTTGGTCCTGAGGGCTCTAGGGTCCATGGCGTCTGCTATAGCACTTCTTCCTCTTGCCAGGCTCAATATGCGCATCCTCCAGTGGACTCTCTTAGTACAATGGTCATACCTTGCTCTCCCTATGCATCATCCCATTGCGATCAGCAAGGCTTGCAAGCGGTCCCTCCTGTGGTGGCTTCACTCCCCAGATCTCCACGGAGGCCGCCCATTTTGTGCTTCTCCCCCTCTCGCCATGGTGATCACGGACTCCTCCCGCCTCGGGTGGGGGGGCATTTTGCGGGCCAGACCGTCCAAGGCACGTGGAACGATACAGAGACCTTACTGCATATAAACGTTCTAGAGATGAGAGCAGTGCTCTTAGCGTTGCTAGCACTTCAGGACTTTCTTCCCTTGGGAACAATTGCGATTCAATCGGACAACATGTCTGTTGTCTGGTACATCAACAAGCAAGGGGGAACAAGGTCTTACCCCCTTTGTCGAGAAGCCATGAGAGTTTGGGAATGGGCAATCTCCACCAACCGCTTTCTAATAGCAACGCACATTCCGGTCGGTCCAACATCCTGGCGGACAAGCTCAGTCGCACCATTCTGACCCCTTACGAGTGGTCTCTCAATTTTCAAGTAGCGAACGCATATTCGCAGTGGGGAACTCCTTCATGCGATCTTTTGCCTCTCCCTCAAACACCAAGTGCGACAGTTTTTTCGCTCTGATACCCCTCCAGGAGGTTCTCCAAGAGACGCTCTGGTGCATGCTTGGCCACCCGGTCTTCTTTACACTTATCCACCCTTGCCTCTGTTGCTCCAAGTTCTTCAGAAAGTCTCTCGGGTGGGTGGCAGAATGATTCTCATTGTTCCGTTTGGCCTCGACAGATCTGGTTCCCCTTTCTAAGGTCTCACTCTGTGAATCCTCCTTGGATTCTAGATCCCATTCCGGATCTGATATCCCATCCATCCTGCATACCTCCTCCGAACCTGGACAACCTGAAGCTGACCGCTTGGCTGCTCCAGTTCCACTCTTGATCAGGACTCGGTATTTCGTCACCTGTTAAGGCAATACTGGTGGCAGCTCATAAACCGTCCACTAGGAAAGTCTACCGCAGCAAGTGGAAACTGTTTTCTTTGTGGGCGGAGCGGCAAGGCCTGAATCCCTTCACGGTTCCTCTCCCTTTAGTGCTTGACTTTCTAACCACTCTTTTTAACGATGGTGCCAGCAGTTCCACAGTCAAAGTACAACTGGCGGCAATTTCTCATTATCACGTTGGCCATGACTCTAATCCACTTATGTCAGCCAAGTTGTGTAAAATTTTCCTTAAAGGTACTTTTCTTCTCAGGCCCCCTGTAAAACAAGCGGTTCCTCCTTGGGACCTCTCCTTGGTTCTCCAGGCCTTGACCGCCCCCCCCTTCGAACCAGCGGCTACGGTGGATCTCATATTCTTGTCTTTCAAGACAGCCTTTTTAGTAGCCATTACATCGGCCAAGAGAGTTTCAGAGCTTCAAACATTATCAGCTAAACCTCCTTACTTGGTATTTCATCCGGACCGTGTTTACCTCAGGACCAACCCATCCTTTCTTCCTAAAGTAGCTTCTGAAGCAAACATTAATCAGTCCATTAACCTCCCTGTTTTCTTTCCTAAATATGAAAACAAAGGTGAATACAAGCTTCACTCCTTAGATGTTCACAGGCAACTTAGATTTTATCTAAACAGAACGGCTGGTCATAGGCAATCCGACCAGTTGTTTATTTCCTTTGCTAAATTTAATTTGGGCAAGCCAATTTCTAAAGTTTCTCTGTCTCGCTGGATTGCACAGTGCATCTTATTGGCTTATCAAGCTTCAGGAAGGCCCGCACCGGAGGGTGTACACGCCCATTCAACCCGGTCAGTATCTACCTCGGCAGCCTTCAAGGCTAGGATTCCTCTAGATGATATTTGTGCAGCAGCCACGTGGGCTTCATCTCATACTTTTATTTCCCACTATAAGTTGGATCTTGCATCTAGCGGTAGAGCATCATTTGGCTCCGCGGTGCTCCGGAATATCCTTCCATGATGGCCGCCCAAGATTCAGGTAGCTGGGGACTCTGTCCCACAGGTTGCAGACAAATGAATCTCCTACTTCAGATTTAGAAG
>NC_056737.1:1923333312-1923453312 GCF_019279795.1 Protopterus annectens | reverse complement strand
TCCGAGGTCCAAATCTGATGATAGCGCACAACCGGAGCCAGCTTCAGGTTCGGCCGTCGTCGGTGAGGCGCTTTTGCAGCCCCTGTCGTCGGCCATTTCAGAACTGACGGCCAAAACGGACTCTCATGAGGAGCCAACCAGGCCTTTAAATATTCCTGTTGCAGGACCTTCAGACAATGCTCCTTCGGATGGGTCCGGAGCCGCTGTGCAGGTACCGGCTTCCGAAGGGGTTTTCAGGCCTACTCAGCTACTAATAAAGGCAAAGCCAAAGACAAAGGCAAAGACTCCTACAAAATCAAAGACTTCTACACAGGCCTCTTCTGAACCAGCTCCCAAGTCACAGAAACAGTTACTCAAGATGGCGGAGGATTTACTTACTATGATTAGGGGTTTTCATCCCCCTCCAGACAAAAGGCCTAGGCAGGATATCTCTTATGATTCCTCTGATCAGGCTTCTGTTTCCTCTGTTTCTTCTTCCGATCAGGAATATTCTTTCCCTCCTTATGAGGATTCTGATGCTGAAGAATCCATTCCTTCAGCTTCTCCCCCTAAGGATTTTTCTTTTGGGGAAACTTTGCATGAAATGAGGGAACATTTCCACTGGGAAGGACAGGAGTATTCGGAATCCAAGAAAAGACTGAGGGAATTTCTTCTTCTTCCCCAGCATAGACCCCTGGCTATTCCTCCTGTTTTGGATATTGTGCCTTTTCGGAGGCTAACTTAACCCCTGACTCTTTTCCTCCTGCTCCTGTTAAGCCTGATAGATATTACAGGGTTCCTGATTCCCATCAGTTTTTATATAAGAACCCTTCTGCTGACCCTGAAACCATTTCTCAGGGTCCTAAGGGAGCTAAGGCTGCTTCTGCCAAAAATCATATTCCTACTGAAAAGGATTCTCGATCCTTAGAAAGATGGGGCAAAAAGGTGCACACTTCTGCTACTTTGTCCATTAGGGCTTTAAACTGTCAGTTTCATATGTTTAAATACCAGCAATTTCTACTGTCTGTCTTAAAACAAAAGCTTACTTCCATTTCTGCCAGTGCAGATGATAAGGAATTACATGACTTATTGCATGCCTCTGAACAGGTTGGGAAGCATGGTTTACACTGTGGATTTGATGCCTTGGAGGCTTCTTGTAGGGCTGCGGCCTCTGGCACAGTCATTAGAAGGCATGCATGGCTAAAGGAACAAAATTTACCTGAACAAGTAAAGGCTAAATTATTGGATGCTCCTGTTCAGCATAATGTTTTGTTTGGATCAAAAGCTGAATAGGTGATTAAAAAGATGGAGGATAAGGCGAAATCCATGCAAACAGTTAAAGATTTCTTACAAGTACAGCCTCCTAGATTTAGCAGGAATTGGCCTTCTAAAACTTGGTCCTTTCCCTCTTCAGACAGGCCTCAGAGGGGTAGATATAGACGTTCCAGAGGGAGGCCTCAAACACAAGCTGCTTATAGACCAAAACAGTGGACTGCTTCCACTCCTAGGGGAGGAGAGGACAGGTCACAATCTCAAAGAAAACAAACTCAATGACTCCCTCTGTTGAGCTACAGGAACTTCTTGCCTGGAAGCCCCTCTCGGAGGAAAACTCTCTCTTTTTTTATCAAAATTGAACTCAAATAACCCAAGACAAATGGGTTTTGGATGTAGTTTTAAGAGGTTACAAATTCCATTTTCACACCTTGCCAAGGCCAAGCGGATGGCCAGACCTTCCAAAACATCAGTGGACGGAGGCCTTAAACCAGGTGGAAGCTCTTTTGACTATGAATGCCATAGAACTGGTTACTCTTTCAGAGATGGGAAAAGGTTTTTATTCAAGGCTCTTTCTAGTCCCAAGGAAGCAAAACTCATGGAGACCCATTCTGGATCTGTCGGTCTTGAACACCTTTCTACAAATTCCAAAATTCAAGATGCTTACTCTACAGCAGCTACTTCCAATGCTGTCCAAAAATGCATGGATGGTAACTTTGGATTTAAAGGAGGCATATTTACACATTCCCATCAGGCAGGATCGCAGAAAATACCTCAGGTTCAAAGCTGGATCGAGGCACTTTCAATTCTCTGTGCTGCCCTTTGGTTTATCTACTGTGCTCAGGGTCTTCACCAAATGCCTGGCTCTAGTAGTAGCTTACTGCAGACTCAAGGGAATTCAAATTTACCCTTATCTGGTTGATTGTCTAATTCAGGCAGACAGCAAGGATGTCTTACTCCAGCATCTAGAATTTGTACAGAACCTCCTCAAGTTCCTGGGATTCTCTGTAAACATAAAAAAGTCAAATTTGACACCATCACAACAGATAACTTTTCTGGGTGCACTTCTAAACACCACAACCCAGATGGCATTTCTGACATCCGAAAAACAGTTACAGATGGCTTCAACTTTCAAAACCTTGGCAACTTTAACTCATCTATCTGCAAGGAAATTCCTGCAGGCTTCGGGTTACATGGCCTCCTGCATCCTTCTCGTACCATATGCAAGACTACACATGAGGAAAATACAGTGGTACCTAAAAAGTGTATGGTCTCAGCATTGCCACAGTTTAGACATACTGATCTCTGTCCTTCCCTGCCTTCAAAAGGAATTTCTTTGGTGGTCCAGGGCATGTGCTCTAAACAAAGGGAAGCCCTTCCGTCTGCCTTCTGCCTCTCAGATTCTAACCATGCACGCCTCGGATTATGCTTGGGGAGCCCATTTTCAGGGCAATTGTTTGCAGGGCCTTTGGACAAAGGATCAGAAGCACCTGCATATCAATTTAAAGGAAATGTTAGCCGTTCAGAAAGCTCTATTGGCCTTCAGGAATCTTTTACAACCAGGACAACTGTTAATACGGACAGACAACACCACAGTTATGTGGTACATAAACAAGCAAGGGGGATCTCATTCCTACCCCCTTTGCAGACTAGCCATGGATCTATGGAACACAGCTCTAGCTTGCAATTTGGATCTTCAAGCTCAGTTTCTACCAGGAAAACAAAACTTCCTGGCAGACAGTCTGAGCAGAAATCTTTCGGATCCACACGAGTGGATGCTGGACACCAAAATATTCAGGATGATAGCAGTCTGGGGATGTCCTCACATAGACCTCTTTGCATCCCATCTCAATCATCAACTACAGACTTTTTGCACCAGGACTTTCCACAGAGAGGCTTGGAAAGTGGACGCCCTGTCATTAAGTTGGAGGAACCTCTCGGGATATGCCTTTCCGCCTCTTCCTCTTCTTCCACGGGTTTTATTGAAGATAAAACAGGACAAGCCCAAGATGATAATCTTGCTGGCTCCAAATTGGCCTCGGCAGTTTTGGTATCCAACTTTAAAAAACCTATGCCTGGACCCCCCTTGGGTTTTACCTCAGTCTCCGAACCTTCTGTCCCAACATCAGGGTCAGGTCCTACACTCTCATGTCAGAACTCTCAACCTGGCGGCCTGGTTAATCCAGGGCCTTTGATTTCTTCTTTACTGCCCAAGCAGGTTATGGATGACATTTTAGAAGCCAGACGTCCTAGTACTAGAAAATCTTATGCAGGCAAATGGAAAAGATTTTGTTCCTGGATGCAGGCTCAGGATTCTGATCCTCTTCTTCCAAACATTACTTTAATTTTACTTTACTTGACAGATCTCTTACATAAGGGTCTCTCTTTTCTTCCATTAAGATACATGCCTCTGCTATTTCTGCTCATTATAATACAGACCCTCCCATCTTTTCCCACCAGCTCATGCGACAGTTTCTCAGAGGAGCTAAGAACTTAAGACCTCCTAGATCTCCTCCTATTCCTGCTTGGGATCTCAACTATGTTTTGGAAAAACTAACCTTGCCTCCTTTTGAGCCTGCTGCCTCTTCTGACATCAAGTTTTTATCTTGGAAGACAGCCATCCTGTTAGCCCTAACCTCTGCCAGGAGAGTTTCAGAGTTACAAGCCCTTATGGCTGTGGAACCTTATATTATTTTTCATCAGGACAGGGTATCTTTGAGGACTAATCCTACATTCATGCCTAAGGTGGTTTCCAAAGTGGCTTTAAATCAAACTATACACTTGCCAACCTTTTTCCCTACTCCTCAAAATAAAGGGGAAAGGATCTTACATTCCTTGGATATACACAGACAGCTACGTTTTTACCTGAACAGAACCAAGGACATCAGAAAATCAGAACAATTGTTTGTTTCTTATGCTTCAAGTTCCCAAGATAAAGCCATTTCAAAATAGACCATTTCTAAATGGATTGCTCATGGAATCAGATTTTGTTATTCTCACCATGGAAAGCAAATCCCAGGAAGTATACGGACGCATTCCACCAGAGCTGCTGCCACTTCTGCGGCCTTCCTCAGGGGAGTTCCTACCAAGGACATTTTGGAAGCTGCAACTTGGAGTTCGGGTCATACTTTTTCAAAGCACTACAATCTACCTCTCTACTCTAAGTCTAGGGATGGCTTTGCCTCTGCAGTCTTGCAGGTCCTTTTAGCCGCCACTTCTTCATTATGACCACCTCCCTTTCTTTCAGCTTTGGGATTCTACCCTACAGTCATGACTGCAACAGTGGAACACGATGAACATAGTACAGTTGTGTACACCTACCATAAATGTAGATGTTCGAGTGTCTTCACTGTTGCAGTCTGGGTTTCCCTTCCTCCAGTCCCCTCTTATTTTTTCCTTTGTGTATTTCCTTTTTTCACCATTCTTCTGAGGTGTATTTGCAATGGTTATGGGTCATTTTTCATTTTAGGACTCCTGACATCTGGGGCAAGAAAAACTGGAGAAGATGGAGTCGGTTGTCAGCTTTGTACTCCTGGCTCTCTGACGTCAGGGAGTGTGGTTGAACAGCCGACGCCGGACCCAGACTTTGGGATTCTGGCCGACCGAGTGCTGCCTGCCAGCAGGGGAGGAACCCTACAGTCATGACTGCAACAGTGAAGACACTCAAACATCTACATTTATGGTAGGTGTACACAACTGTACTTTGCTCACAGTGAACTAGTGATCATGGCAGATTTCTTCATTGATTAGAAAAACTCCTCAGAAAATCTCACAACCATGCTTTCCACATTTTGTATAATTAAAAACTAAAAGAAAAATCTAGCCATGCTAGATTTTCTATTGTGTGATTCCTTAAAACCTCTTGTACCAAGCTAGATTTTCTGTGTGATTCTTTAAAACCTCTTGTATTAGAGGTAAAATGGAATATATGCAACTCACACAGTAGAAAATCTAGTTTGGCTAGATTTTTCTTTTAGTTTTTATTGATTGGTTTCTCTGTGTGACTTTTGTTACTCATTGTTTTACATTTTGTGTAATTCTCATGTAGTAACAAACCTTTTTCTCAACCACTGTATGTAAATTTAAGCTTCTCTGTTATAAAATTGCAAAATGTGCTGCTGATTTGCTTTCTTGGGCTTGCCACTTGTGTGGCTATAATTGCCTAATTACGTTAACTCAACTCTGCTAACAATGCTTCCAAGACTTTAATAGTCTAGTAACTTTCTATAAGATCTTGACATGATATATCCTGTAAAGCCGTCTTTACTGTAAAGGTGCTTTATTAGTATATGTCAATGTATCTGTCAGCAGACGAGTACTTAAGGTACAAACCTACATATCAAAATAACTGGGGGGAGGGATATATATATATATATATATATATATATATATATATATATATATATATATTCCTCTGAATGCTAAGGATTTTGTTTCCAACTAGTGGCTCAAACTGACAAAGTCTGGTCTGAGGTCTTGCTATCAATTGCTCCTGTAACTACAGGATTACTTTGCCTAACCACATTCTGTTTTTTCCATTCGAAAAAATCTCATTTGCCATTGAACTGTCCACCCCTTCAATCATGTGTACCTGCTTCTCTGTCCCATACACCCTCTCTTTTTCATAACCCTGACCCATATGCATTGGCTCACTTCCCATCTCCTCACTCTCACATCCATACTACTTGGCCTCTATTTTCCATCCTCCCTCTACATTTCTGCTGCACTCAGTGCTTCCTTCACTTTGCCTCTTCTTTCTGTGAGCTCTGTTGTATATGACATACTTAGACCTGAGATAGTTCTGCATTGCTCTTTGTACATTTCATCTCCTCTAGCAACCAGCTGCACCATATTTATTTAACTGTCAGTCTTATATTTACTGTGTAATTCTTGTTTCACTGTCATTGTGTCTGATCTGCACATTTGCACTTACTTGTGTTAATTTAAAGCACAAATGTTTACTGACTATTACAGACGCCACTCAGTGTGTGCCAATGTTAGGAGCCTGTTTGTAACAACATGCATACTGTATAGCTGCTGCTTGCTTTTTTTTTCTTCAAGTCAATTGTAAATGACATGCTAACGATCAAAGTACATTTGACACCGTGTATTTATTCATACTTTTTCTAATACTTGTATACATTTTTTTCAACTCTTGCTTACTTAATGTTGACATATCCGTCTCTCTCACTGCCAGTGTACTCCTTGTGTTATTACTATGTATTTATTCATTGTTTGGATTGTGGAAATTGTATGTAGTGTGTGGCTACTGTTTGCTACTAAGACTTGTATGCCTGGAGCTTTGCTCACTGGTTTCTGCACTGTAAGTAGTCTGTCTTGTTGAACCTCCCAGCAAACAACTCTAACACACGTAACTTAAGTTGTTTTAAGGAAGTACTCATGAAATCATTTTCAGCAACACTGTCAGCATTAAAAAAAAATTAAGAACACTTTATTCCCCTTTAATCTTGTGGGTTTCTCACATGTTGCAGTCTGTTGATATTTTCAAGGCAAAGCTTTCAGCC
This sequence comes from Protopterus annectens, assembly GCF_019279795.1. NCBI lineage: Eukaryota > Metazoa > Chordata > Ceratodontiformes > Protopteridae > Protopterus > Protopterus annectens. The sequence continues at coordinate 1,923,446,536 of NC_056737.1, read as the reverse complement.
ACATTAACAGCAAAAAAAAAAAAAAAAATTACTGATACTGTAAAAAAATCCATTCCAGAAAGTGCAGCCTAAACGTAATATCCATGATTTCCATTTGTCTGCTGCACCTCAGATGCAGTCTCCTTGTGTGCTTTTGTAGTCACGGGAGAATAATTTTTCAGTCTCCTCATTCACGAATGCTGACTAACGTATAGCAGAAAAACAGTTTCTGAGCTCATTTTTCTATTCATTCACTATACAGTTGCTTGCTTAATCCATTGTGGGGTTTGGGGTAACAACAGCCAGTCCCTGGTACTCATTGTGCACAATGTGGAAGATAATCATCATGGCTGGCTTCCCAGCAGAATGCAGTTGCTCATTACCATCACAGGCAAAATGGTCTTTCCTTTGCCCATAGTCTGACACCTGATAAGGAATGTTTGATAGCCCTATGTGGCGGTGATTACAGTGCCAAGAATGATGAATAAAGTACTTTTCAAGTCTGTGGTGCACCCACTCTGTTTGCACAGGTGTTGCCGCATGTCTGTGTGTTGTCATGTAATATGTTTTAAAATATGACGTTTTATTTATTTGTAAAACATTACCACTTATAATAAAATGTTTCTCTATTGGTTACTTCAGGACTGATTATGCAAGTATTGCAAGCAGAAACAACATATGGTATATATGTCTCCTTTATTTTCACTTGTAAATAACTGTACAGGGATTTACTTAAAATTGAGTAATGAGGCATACTGTTGTAAAACACTTTCCATTTGTTCACAGCTGTGGTACCTAATGAAACCTCAGTGATAGTCTGTGGTGCAAAACAGCAGGTTGATGGTGAAAGGTAGATGGCTGTTGACAATAATGCCATAACTGTCATACTCAAGATTACAGCGTGAGGATAGTAGCACGCAGTCAGAAAGTGTGCTGCCAGGATCTCTCCTCTCCCCCAAATAGGTTGACAGCTCTGGAATTGCTGAAGAAAACTTCCAGGTAGTGCACTATGGGCATTTGCCATTACAAGAATGAAATGAAACCCCTCCGATCTCAGTGCCTTTTCATATGTATACTTAGAACCACTGCAAGAAGACCTAATGATGTCAGAGGATCAAATACCCACATGCAGCCTGTCCACAGGGGTGCTGGAAGAAGGCAACAATCACAATTGGCTTCAAAGACGTGTAAGGCATTGTCTGCACAGCAACAAATGTGAGCATTCACGTCTGACACAGGATGGTAGTGTAACACTCATCCCTTGATCCGTATGGATTATGGACCAGTATCATTAACCTAGGTTTGAGTATGTAGGATGCATCAGATGAAAACATGGTGGTTAGTCATTAATCCCCTTTCACTATACATATAGACATGGGGCCACAAACTGATTTAATGTACACTTAGTAATATGGTGTATGTATGGTATCATACCTTGCAAGAAGTAGAATGCAGTGAACTTAAGTGTCATATGTGGGAATTATGGGTACTGCCAGGATGTCGGCCTGACACATTGACGATTCAGCCTTGTGCATCAAACACAACCTGAAAGTTGATGTGATGTTAACCATTCCTGTTATGGTATTTCTTCACCCATGATCTAGGTGGTGCCCTGATAGTCACATGGGTACAGTTTATCCCGTATGATAGAGATATACTCATCCACATGGGCTAGGATAACAATGAGGTTCTGCTGCAGTATCATCAAGACAGAAGCCTAGGAGATGTCTATCAAGTCCCCAGTCTGTATCTGAAAGTTCTCTGTGGTAAGTATAGTGAGGTTTTATATACGTCATGGTATCCACAGAAATAGGAAGGCCATGATTCAGGCACTTCCAGTTTAGGGGTCATATAAGTTCACCAAAGCCCTTATAATGTCCCTCCCCACTATAAAGCAGTCAAAAACCTCCTGGTCCTCAAATCTGTAATGTCTACCTATTGCATGTAATACCTTCACCTGAGGTGCAAGGTGCCGAGTGCCACTCTTTGCACCAGGTTGCAGTACTAATGAAATGAATTGTGACTGTCTGCCAAACCGAGCATCTTTGCCGATTGCAAAGTGACTAGAAATGTCAGAGCTTAGGTTTCTATAACCTAGCTGTACAGTGTTGACTGTTGCTTAGCAAAATGCGACTTTGAATACCAAAATGTGCACCATTGTCATTCTGTTGGAGCTCCATTCCTTGCATATTACTTAAATGTCATTGTACACATATTGCATATGAGCCTGTGCCTTTTCTAAGGTTGCATATATGTGCAGCATATCTATATGAATTGCACTTTGTTTGCACATGTCCTCAACTTACACAGTCATACACTGAGCACTTGCTTAACTGTGAATACTGCCCAAGGTATAAATGTTGGACTGTTTTACTAATAAGCATCACAGACTCTCCGCTTTTGAAGACTGACTTACAGAAACCAAAATACCAAAACTCATATTCGTAACAGCATAAAACTCCAGTATTCAATTAAACATAAACATACTTCCCACTAAATACAAGTCATATTGTATTGTTGAATGATTAATACATATTTTCAGTGACGCAACTCCCGCAAAACTCTTGTAATTTAAATAGTCCACCACCATAATCTGACTTGGTCGTACTAAGATGTTCAGTGTTGCTTTTAGTTTATTATGTACATATGTTGCAGTTTTGCAGTGCCAGACCCAATACTTTCATGATTTTGATCTCAAAATGTCTACCTTCAGAACAGCAGTCCCTGAATCTGCAAATGACTACCAAAACTAAAAAGACAGCTTTATTCAATAAGTATATGTTCGATCATTGTAGACACATCCCTTATTCTTTATAGGGTCATAAGAAGCTCTCTCTCACTTGCGGATGCCTTTGGGCAGTTCAGACGATTGCAGAGTTGCCTACAGAAACATTTTGGTGGTCTGGGGGGAAGGTGAGCCCCCTGTGAAAATCCAAGTGTATGCAGAGTCCGTGAAGAAGGCAGTCAGCCGGGAAGTGAACCAAAGAACCAAGTGCTATGAATTAGCAGCACTGATCTTTGTGCTGCCTGTAATGTTCAGAGTAAATGCTGCCAAGAATAGCTGCAATATAGACAGCTGTATATAAAAGGGAAGGGCTCATGGGGGGGGGGGCAAAGGCAGGCAAATAACTCAAGGGCACTTTTATGCTAAGGTGTAAGCAAATGTCAGCTAAATTATAAAGGAAAGTGAGGATTTATGTTAACTTGTCTCTTCTATAGCCCAGCTTGACTGACTTAGTTGCATTATTTGTTCTTGTAACTATTTATCCTTGTAGTTACTGATCATAAAAAAGTGCCTTAGACCAAGTTCCACTGTAGAAGTCTTCTGTAAAACAGCTCGGTTTAACAGCATCGATTATGTCTACAAAAGTGTCTGCAGGCCTGTGTTACAAGTTTTTCAGTGAAAGGCTTTGCTACCTAAAATCTCTTTTGTGTCTGTGATTTTATTTCCTAGAAATTTAGCATTTAGCATTACGGCTTTGTGCTACTAAATTTGCTACACCTATAGCCCGGGGTTCGAGACTGTTTGCATAACATGAGAAAGTGAGAATGTGATTTAACCAGGCTAGTACTGTTGCACCGTACAAGAGGGAGAATTTGATGCTAGATTTGACTATCTGAGCTGTATCTGTATTGCAACATAGTTGAAATGTAACTACAGGATGCTGCCCTGAGTTAGCTTGCAACCAGCTTCAACAGTGCTTGTACCTGTTTAATTTTCAGAATCTGTAATTGTGATCTTCAGAGGGGCAGAACCATATGAATAGAAGGAATATACAGATTAAGGTACCTTAGAGTGTTCTCTCTATTCTGAGGTGTAGCACTTTGATTAAATTTATATAATTAACAGCAGTGTTGGGGTGCTTTAATGATATAACAGCAAGTTCTGAAATTTGCTTATTTTTATTTAAATCAGTTTTATGGAGTTTTGGGCTATACAATTTCAGGTCTTGCATCTGTGGTAATGAGCTGTTTGTTAGTATACCTACGTAAATCATGTATTGTTGCCCTGTGGCACAGTGTGTGTGTGTGTTTGTGTGTATAAATATGTTACTTACACACACACAAATACTGTTGTACTTCATTTTGTTTATACTTTTGGTATCCTCTTAAAATAATCAACATTTAACAGTCTGTGTTATACTCTTACAGTTTTTCTTGTTGTTGCTGCCTTCCTGGTTAACACATAAATAGGTATTCCATGAGTCTTTAAAGCCGAACATGTTGTTCAGTAACACAAGTCAATATTTGCTGTGGGGCTATTGCATTATAATTACATAAAACTCCTAAGTGATCTGGTGTTAAGGAAAAAAAAAAAAGCAAAACAGAAGTTTAAGTATCACTTTACACAAGAATATCATTAAAAACGATATTCATGTTTGTTAGACCCCAGTGGCACATATGGAAGTAGGTTGCTTTTAAAACAACTAATAAGCATTTGTATTGTCATGCATTCTGCCTAGCAGACATTAGTAGCATTATGGGTATATTTCTTTTTGGTAAAGTAAGAAACGGAATGGTTACATTCCCCATCAAAATAATAGTGAGCATGTGTGAACAATTTTTTTTCATGATCATGTATGTATGCATTATTATAGGAAAATGGTAATGGTCATCACTTTATTGTCAGTGATATAACTGAACTGTGGATAAAATGCATTATATTCAAATTCTGATTTGACTTTATGAAGATTGATCATTTAATGAAATAACACTAACTGCATTTAGCCGTATGTGAATCGACTAAGCATGTAGTCTGTGTTAAAACAAAACAGATTGCCTCACTTGTACATTTGCACGCATTGGACCACAAGGATGGCTTTTCAGAGGTTTTCCAGACATTAATATTTCTTCAGATAAGGGGTAGTTTTAGATGTAGTTAACATTTTAGTTCATTTATTCAAAGTTCCTTTTGTCAGTGCCTACATTTTAAGAAACTGTTTGCAATCAAAGAACACATGTCCAAAAATAAATTCATTGAAATCCCCTGGTGCAGAAACGGAAGGATTCCTGTATTCTGTGGGTGGTTGGGTCATTCTTTATTTCTGTTATATTTCCCACTTTATGCATGGATTAGTTCCAAGATCCACAGTTTTCTTTTTTACTATGAATTCTTGATAGAAGAATTTGATGATTCGTTAATAAAAGACTGCTTCTCACTGTTAGGTTAGGTGGGTGAAAAACTATTTGTAGTGTGTAACAGTTCTTTTTTGGGCATGTAACATTGCTCTAGCATTTGCACCAATTGCCGCCTAGCCTAGGCTGTGATATCTAAACACAGGTAGGGAGAGTGTATATCTTGGGTCAGGGGTGTTCCAATGAGTATTTTATTTTTCTAAGCATCTTTCAGAAGTAATACGACTTACAGAGCCCAGTACATATAGAACTATTTGAAATGTATACAGTGAAGACATGTATGTAATGTTGTTAAATGTAGAAATGTGTGTAGTAGCTAAAAGTGATGCTTACTTAAGTATATAGGGATGCAGCATCTGGAGATGTGCACTTTTTAATGTTAGTGTATTTGGCAGTTTGTATAGAGGGGTAAGCATCTGGACAGAGATGTTTTATCTTTTTGATGTGTGTCTAACATCAAAAAGATAGGGTCAACATTTGGAGAAAGGTGTGCTTTTCAATGCTGGCTAGTTGATGTGGATATTATATATGGGGCAACATTTGCAGTGATGCTTTTTACCGATAGGTTATATGCGTGTCTGACGAGCCTGATCTGCAAGGGCATGGAACGCACTATCATGGAACTTATAAACAAAGACATTGGCAACCTTCAAACACTGGACCCCATTCAGTTTGGGTTCGTGAAGGTCCGATCTTGTCTCCTGAACCTGATTGACTTCTTCAAATCAGTCTCCAGAGCTGTGGATGAGGGTAAGGCGGTCCACACAGCCTATCTGGACCTCGCCAAGGCCTTCGACACCATCCCCCACTCTGGAATCGTACATAAACTTACTAAGCTGAGCATAAATCCCTATGTCACTCGATTGGGTTGCCAACTGGCTTACTGACAGAACCCAGACTGTAAATGTAGCCGACTCCAAATCCAGCTCCAGACAAGTGGAGTACCTCGGGGTTCAGTCCTGGGTCTGCTCTTGTTTGGCATCTTCTTCTCTGAAGTACAGGCCAACACTAAGGGACTCTGGCTAACAAAGTTCTCAGATGACTGCAAACTGGGAGCCATTATTGAATCCCCAAATGATGTGGATATTCTGCAAAAGGGGCTTACAGAAACAGATGCTTGGTGCCAGAGCCATGGGCTCAAGCTTAATGCCAAGAAATGTATAGTTATCCCCTTTGCGAAAAACCATGTACCCATGAATTACCACAATAGGTGGCAGTACACTAAACACCGAAAGTGTGATGAGAGACTTGGGGACACAGTTGGACAGTGGTCTCCCCTTCGATAACCACATCGCCACAGCAGTCAGGAAATCCTATGTGGCACACCTCATCACTAAGGGCTTTTCGTCCAGAAAAAAAGGAGGTCATTGCCCTACTGTACTCATCCCTCATTAGACCCATTATATAGAGTGCAGTGCCCCATTTGGTATGTAACTCACAAGACATCTGCAATAGCTGGAAAGGCCGCAAAAATACCTCACTAAAAGAATCACAGGCCTAAAGCAGATGCCCTATGCTGACCGCCTAAAAAAAAAAAAATCTCCAGCTGTACTCTGTGGCATATCGTCTACTCAGAGGCGATCTCTGCTTAACGTACAAGGCCATGTCAAACCCTGAGCTGTTGGACATGCTACACTTAAAGAAATCCCAATCCCTCAGAGCCACATGCTCCAGGGATATAAAAATTGTCATCACAATGAACAAAACATGCTGGAGGGATAGGTTCCTGAACCAGAGACTCCCCAGACTCTGGAATAGACTGCCCATACATGTCAAGCAGAGCATCTCCTTGGCACTTTTCAAAAGAAACCTTGACGATTGGATGGGTGATAGGAAATTCACCCTGGGGATCACGTCAGTCACCCTGCTAGACAGGGGTCCTGGGAAGTAAATATTGTGGGAAGAAATATCCAGGGAATTGTTATGGCTAGGCTTGTATAGGCCTTGGGGCCGATAGCCTAGTACCAACTATATATATATATATATATATGGTGATCTTCAGAGGGCAGAAACCATATGAATAGAAGGAATATACAGATTAAGGTACTAGAGTGTTCTCTATTCTGAGGTGTAGTAATTTTGATTAAATTCTATATAATTAACAGCAGTGTTAGGGGTGCTTTTAATGATAACAGCAAGTTCTGAATTTATTGGCTTTTGTTTTAAACTAGTTTTATGGAGTTTTGGGCTATAAAGTACTCAGGTCTTGCATCTGTGGTAATGAGATGTTTGTTATATACCCATGTGAATCATGTATTGCCGTTCCTGTATGCCAGTGTGGTGTGTGTGTGTTTGTGTGTATAAATATGTTACTTACACACACACAAATACTGTTGTACTTCATTTTGTTTATACTTTTGGTATCCTCTTAAAATAATCAACATTTAACAGTCTGTGTTATGCTCTTTTACAGTTTTTTCTTTGTTGTTGCTGTTTTCCTGGTTAACACAATACAAATAGGGTATTCCATGAGTCTTTTAAAGCCGAACATGTTGTTCAGTAACACAAGTCAATATTTGCTGTGGGGCTATTGCATTATAATTACATAAAACTCCTAAGTGATCTGGTGTTAAGGAAAAAAAAAGCAAAATGAAGTTTATGATCACTTTTACACAAGAATATCATTAAAAACGATATTCATGTTTGTTAGGACCCCAGTGGCACATATATGAAGTGGGTTGCTTAAAACAACTAATAAGCATTTGTATTGTCATGCATTCTGCCTAGCAGACATTAGTAGCATTATGGGTGTATTTCTTTTGGTAAAGTAAGAAACGGAATGGCGTACATTCTCATCAAAATAATAGTGAGCATGTGTGAATAGTCAGTCACTTGGAATTGGAATTTTTTCATGATCATGTATGTATGCATTATTATAGGAAAATGGTAATGGTCATCACTTTTATTGTCAGTGATATAACTGAACTGTGGATAAAATGCATTATATTCAAATTTGATTTGACTTTATGAAGATTGATCATTTAATGAAATAACACTAACTGCATTTAGCCGTAAGATGAGATTCTTTACTCAAGCACATGTAGTCTGTGTTAAAACAAAACAGATTGCCCCACTTGTACATTTCCAAATGATTGGACCACAAGGATGGCTTTTCAGAGGTTTTCCAGACATTAATATTTCTTCAGATAAGGGGTAGAAGCTTTAGATGTAGCTAAAGCACATTTTAGTTCATTTATTCAAAGTTCCTTTTGTCAGTGCTTACATTTTAAGCATAGTAGAAACTCGTTTGGTAATCAATCTAAAGAACATACATGTCCAAAAAATAAATTCATTGAAATCCCCTGGTGCAGAAACGTGGAAGGATTCCTATTCCTGTATTCTGTGTATTGGTGGTTGGGTCATTCTTTATTTCTGTTATATTTCCCACTTTATGCATGGATTAGTTCCAAGATCCACAGTTTTCTTTACTATGAAATTCTCGAGTAGAAGAATCGATGATGATTCTGTTAATAAAAAGACTGTTTCAAGCCACTGTTAGGTTAGGTGGGTGAAAAAACTATTTGTAGTGTGTAACAGTTCTTTTTTGGGTATGTAACATTGCTCTAGCATTTGCACCAATTGCCACCGAAGCCTAGGCTGTGATATCTAAAACACAGGTAGGGGAGAGTGTATATCTTGGTCAGGGGTGTCTCAATGAGTATTTTTATTTCTACATCTTTCAGAAGTAATACACGACTTACAGAAAGCCCAGTACATATAGAACTATTTGAAATGTATACAGTGAAGATATGTATGTAATGTTGTTAAATGTAGAAATGTGTGTAGTAGCTAAAAGTGATGCTTACTTAAGTATAGTGATGGCATCTGGGAGATGCACTTTTTAATGTTAGTGTATTTGGTAGTTTGAAGCAGGGGTATGCATCTGACAGAGATGTGTTTTTATCTTTTGATGTGTCTAACATCAAAAGATAGGGCCAACATTCCAATAAAGTTCCAATGAGTATTTTATTTTTTCTAAGCATCTTTCAGAAGTAATAATACTACTTACAGAGCCCAGTACATATAGAACTATTTGAAATTTTGCTACAGTGAAGACATGTATAAAATGCTGTTAAATGTAGAAATGTGTGTAGTAGCTAAAGTGATGCTTACTTTGTTATATAGGGATGCAGCATCTTGAGTAATTTTTTAATGTTAGTGTATTTGGCAGTTTGTATAGAGGGGTAAGCATCTGACAGATGTTTTATCTTTTGATGTATTCATCAAAAGATAGGGTCAACATTTGGAGAAAGGTGTGCTTTCTCAATGCTGGCTAGTTGATGTGGATATTATATATGGGGCAACATTTGCAGTGATGCTTTTTACCGATAGGTTATATGCGTGGTTCGATCAGCCTCTGAGCCCGATTCTGCAAAGGGCATGGAACGGCATCTATCATGGAACTTATAAACAAAGACATTGGCAACCTTCAAACACTGGACCCTATTCAGTTTAGTTTCGTAGCGTTTTATCTTAGTTCCCGAACCTGATTGACTTTTCAAACTCAGTCTCCAGGAGCTGTGGATGAGGGTAAGGCGGTCCACAGCCAGCCTATCTGGACTCTCGCCAAGGCCTTCGACACCATCCCCACTCTGCTTCCTAACATAAACTTACTTCGTTAAGCTGGGCATAAATCCCTATGTCACCGGGATTGAGGCTGCCAACTGGCTTTCACTGACAGAACCCAGACTGTAAAATGTAGCCGACGCCAAATCCAGCTCCTCCAGACAAGTGGAGTACCTCGGGTTCAGTCCTGGTCTGCTCTTGTTTGGCATCTTCTTCTTGGAAGTACAGGCCAACACTAAGGGACTCTGGCTAACAAAGTTCTCAGATGACTGCAAACTGGGAGAGCCATTATTGAACTCCCCCCAAATGATGTGGGATATTCTGCAAAAAGGGGCTTACAGAAACAGATGTTAAGCATGAGCCATGGGCTCAAGCTAATGCCAAGAAATGTATAGTTATCCCTTTATGTAAAACCATGTACCCATGGAATTACCACAATAGTGGTGGCAGTACACTGCAAACAATCGGAAGTGTGATGAGAGACTTGGGACACAGGTGGACAGTGGTCTCCCCCTTCTCGATAACCACATCGCCACAGCAGTCAGGAACTTCTATGTGGCACACCTCATCACTAAGGGCTTTCTTTTCGTCCAGAAAAAAGGAGGTCATTGCCCTACTGTACTCATCCCTCATTAGGACTCCATTATATAGAGTGCAGTGCCCCATTTGGTATGTAACTCACAAGACATCTGGTACATAGCTGGAAAGGTCATGCAAAAATACCTCTCACTAAAAAGAAATCACAGGCCTAAAGTGCAGATGCCCCATATGCTGGACCGCTTAAAAAAAATTCCAGCTGTGACTTTCTGTGGTATATATCAACATCTACTCATAGAGGCGATCTCTGCGTTTTTTAATCGTGACAAGGCCATGTCAAACCCTGGAGCTGTTGGACATGCTACACTTAAAGAAATCCCAATCCCTCAGAGCCACATGCTGCCCAGGGATATGTAAAAATTGTCATCACAATGAACAAAACATGCTGGAGGGATAGGGTTCCCTGAACCAGAGACTCCCCAGACTTGGAATAGACTGCCCATACATGTCAAGCAGAGCATCCTCCTTGGCACTTTTCAAAAGAAACCTTGACGATTGATGAGTGATAGGAAATTCACCCTTAGATCACGCTTAGTCACCCTGCCAGGGGACAGGGAACCTGGGAAGTAAATATTGTGGGAAGAAATATCCAGGGAATTGTTATGGCTAGGTTTTGTATAGGCCTTTGGGGCTTTATAGCCTAGGTAATTAACTATATATATATATATATATATATATATATATATATATATATATATATATATATATATATATATTAATACCAACTATATATATATATATATATATATATATATATATATATGTGTGTGTGTGTGTGTGTATGTTTTTTTTTTTTATGTTGTATATCAGGGAGCACACTTGCTTTTTTTGCCGGAAGATCAGAAGGCTATGGGTTCTGTTCCCACCCCAGGTACATGGATTAATTTCTAAAAAGAACACTGCAGTGTAGCATAAAAGAACTGAATCACTTGAGTGTGTCGTCCTTCAGATGTGACGTTAAACCGTTGATGGTAGCTCAAGTGGACATGTAAGATACTGTGGCACCTATCAAAGTATAGGGGAAATTCCCAGATTCCTTGGCCAACATTTCAGTAGCACTATAAATGTCACCTCAGGTCTCCTCTGAAAACAGATCACTAACCTATGTGGACTAACCTGGTCAGTAAATTATAAGTAGATAAACATTTGCATTTAGGGCAAAATCTGGAAAGGTGTGTGCATTATTTAATGTTAGGAGAGTTAGGGAACTAATAATGTGGAGTTTGAATACAAAATGGAAATTTATTGCTACACCCCTGTCTCATCTGTTCTAACAGTTCTGTTGGGTATTGTAACAGGCTGCATAATGTTTGAAGTATTCATATCTGAAGATAACACATCGTAGGAGGTACTCATGGATTAATACTGGTAGCTTTTATAAACACACATACACACCTTCATGTTATAAAGTAAGAAGCAATTAAAATGCTTGATGATGAACAATTTCATCAAATGTTATGCAGTTTATCAGCCAAGTAAGAGTCTAAGTGCGTAAAAACCTTCCAGAATATTTGCATTCTTGTGCACTGCAGAAAACCTATGCCATATGGGTACCACATTTTCACAGAACTTGGCAACAGTCTTAAGTAACTTTGAGTTAAAGAACATTGTAATGGATTTGTTTCTTCTTTGTTTAGCTCTTCCTTTATTCTGGCTGTTTAACAGATGTGGCATCTTTCCAATGCGTTATCATTGTGTTACTTGACACCAACATTGTCTTTTTCTTTTCTTTTTTTTTTCTTACTACTTTTATTGTAGAATCTAATAAAAGCACAGCTGAAAATAAGTTTTCTTGTTTGATTACACAATCTCTTTTTCACTTGTTTTCCATATCTTGTAAGTTTTTTTTCTTGTTTGTCCTTTTAAGTAGGAAAACATCCTCTATGACTATATACTATAATCAATTCACCCTTTCTTTTGTACTTTATGCAGTAATGAAGACCCCAAGGTGGTGGTGTGTGTGTAGTGGTTGCTGCCAGTAAGACACTGTCCGGTTCGATTTCAGCTAGAGCGTTTTCTGTGTGGAGACATGTGAATGGGCGTATTCTTCGTTGGAAGGTTGTGTGTCAGGGCTGGTAACACGGGCATTTAAAATTCAACTACCAATTGGTTAGGTGGATTCGAATTCAGCTGTGGCGACTCCCCTAAAAGCCGAAAACACAAAACATGCAGTAATAAAGATTGATATTTTTGAGCACTTTGGTTATTTTAAGTACTCATCTGTTGGTGAGAGTATGGAAATAGATTTTTTTTTTCCAAAATCAGAAGTTCAACAAACGTGAAGTTATTTTTATGAAGGGGAACTTTATGCATGTAGCATAGTTACAGGCATGCTAATATAAATGTTTTATCTTGAAGCTAGATTGCATTAGTGTGATGGACGGTCTTTAATATAGTAACCCAAGGTGGTTCTAAGTGTATTGTTGGAAGTGTAGTGATTTTGTAATGGTTAAAGCTAGTTGCCCTTCCTCTGAAGTAGAGATTTTTAACCTTTGTATGAGTTAGTAAGCAACTCAGTGATAGGAGTATGAGGAGCGAGTCCTCCACACTGAAGGGTTGCTTGTTAGCAAAATTCTCCTACAAAACACATGTTTCTGTTGTAAATTTGACATTTATATGTATATAATGTTTGGTGTGCAGTGTATTTCTGTGTGCATTTTTCTTGCTATTACAATTTTGTACTTGTGGATGTAAAGTTTAGGGATTTCACATTAGGTGTGAATTTCTGCTCTTTATTGTTTTTGCAGTTTGTATTTGTGCAGATAGAGACTTGAAACTAAAACATTCTTATCATAGGCTTCTTGAAATGTCATTTTTTCCAGATTTTTTATATTTTATTTATAGTATGAAAAATAATGAACAACTATGTGTCAATATTTACAGAATTGTCTTTCAAATGCATAAATCACACTCTGGAATCATGACTGTAAATCCATGTTTTGATAATTCTTTAAATATATTTACCTAACAGCAATTTTAATTTTAATCCAATCCAAAGTCCAAAATTAACTTTTTTCTAAGTTGAAATAATAATGACTTTCCTTGCTATTTCCTAATAAAGTCCAGATCAAAGGACACTGTGAGGCATGTACAATACTCAGTATAGGAGCATTTGTTAATATTAAAATACTAGATGATATATATCTCACTTTAAAAATATGGTATCAGTCAGCCTTTTAATTGCTCTCTTTCATCCCTAGAAAAAAATTCAGTAGTTTTAAAATATTTTAAAGCATTTCTTATATGGAGTAATTAAAAAACACTATGTAAATCTTTCCAAACTGTTTTTAGATGGATAAGTCGATGAGTGACTTCAAAATGAAGTCCATCATTATCAGTCAGTTCAGGCTATTTAGAGAAATGAAATCCTTGGTGTTTTTTTAGCAAATTCATGTCTTGTTCTAAAAATTAATTTGCACACTTTTGAAAACAAATGCTTTCATAACTCCTTTACCTGTTGAAGAAAAATAATTCTAGTTTTCTTTTGAATTTTTTTCTGCATTATTAACCTCCTCCTCTTCCTCCATTTTAATTCTTATAGTAAAAGTTAGTGGACAAATTTTCAGACTCCAACTCAAATTCTAAGTACTATTAGTAAGTAATGTAGCGTTACTGTATTTCAATCAGACCAGTGTATGGGATTATACAATTTCAAATGCAAATTTGATAAGTTTACCTTCTGAAAACAACCTGTTGAATTTTCTCTATTGGGAAATAATGAGAGTTAAATTTTTTTTAATAGTAGGATCAGTCAACAGCTATTGTACATTCAAAAGAAAGAAAAAAACAATATGATACTTTGTGTAAGCTTCTTTTATGGTATCCTATAAACCTCAGAACTGCATTAGCAAATCAGCGTCAGACCCTAGAACAGAGGTGATATTGATTTCCAAATGAAGAACATATGCCCCAACACTATATCAGTATTCAAACGTATTTGATGTTGGATACATTAATCTTATGATGAACAATGGAAGCTGTAGCATCTATGTCTTTGTGATGGTTCAAGTCTTAAAACTACTTCATCTTTTAGGGTATTGTAAATAAGATGTTAGGGGTCAATAAAAATTATTTTAATGGGTATATAAATGATTTAACTCTAATCAAATTACATAAATTCACTTTAAGATGCGTAAGTAAAATTCAGTAAGAAAATCTTTTCAATTTTTTTATTCATAATTCATCTACAGAGATGCCTGTAGTATATGTTTAAATTAATTTTTTTTTTAATGTTTAAATTATAATCTTGGTCTTAGTTAATTGATTGTATGATTAGCGCGCAGCATTGCCATCTTCCACTTTGGAGGCACTATTCCATCACATATTCTTTATTAAAAATCAGTAGCATTACAGTATGTGGCAGCTTGTCTTTTAAAAGAGATTTTAGTCTTGTTTAAGTTAATTGGTTTCATAAAATTTGTAGTCTGCTTAGTATGCCCATAAAATGGTTTAAAATAAGTTTCAAATCCCTTCTCTTTTATACCTTTCCATTCCTTCCATGGGTACATTTTAAATGATTGGGTGGATTTTGTTTCCACCATTTTTTCTGCATGTGCATTTAATCAGTTACTTACTTTGTAAGTAACTATGTCCTCTCATTAAAATAAAAGTTTATTCCTGCAGTTAGTCTGCTGTGGCTTTTTCTTCTTCCCTTTTTCCTATTCATTATAATTCCTCCCTCAGTTCTATGACAGTATTTTTATACTAGTGTCATGTAGCTCTCTCTCTTTGTTCACTCCTTTGGTAAAAAAGTCTGCGACAGTTCTGTATAACATTAGGTCTACAACTTTTTCCTTTCATCCCTTCTTGTTTGTTGTAAATCTAAGCTAACATTTTGTCTGGATGGTGGTTCACAGTTAACAAGTGCTAGGCAGTGAAGGTCCAGGAAACAGTTGAGGAGCTCTGTAACCCACTTGCCCCAAAGGACTGTCTTATTGCTAAATAACCTGCTCAAAGTCGCACAGTAGGCAAAAGAAGGCTGATAGAATCAAAACTGTTAACTGCAGGGAAGTAGCTTATAGTTAATAGCTCAGCAACCTTAATCCTCTGCACTACTCTGCCAGAAAAGAAAGGATACCATTTCAGTTGTGATTCAAAGCAACAATCACTGGCTTAGAAGGTCTTCATTCTCCCTGTTGCATGGTCAGTCTCCTTACCTTTTCCCTTCAGCCCCTTTTTGTGGTCAGGCCCATAATCCTTTCTCTCTGCATCACTGTGGCTTTCAGTCTCCTTTCTACTTCTCCTTCCCTCCCTTTGTGAAGGTCAGTCTCCTAACTCTTTCTCCCCTTCATCTCCCTTGTTTTCATGGTCACTCTCCTTGATACTCATTACGATAGTGCTGTATCTCTGTTTTAAATACCTTCTAAAACTATACATTAGATGTGGTCTCATCCCATTTCCTGAATAGTGGGTCTCGATTCAAATTTCTTGACTCATTGTATCCTTTTTTAAGAGAGATCTGTTGTGTCGTACCCCTAACCGGAAAAGCTTTTAAAGAAGAAGATTGTATCCTTTAAGAATGTTACAGGGCTGGTAACACGGCACGTAAAAATCAACTACCAATCATTAGTGGACCGGAATTCAGCTGTGGCGACCCCTAAAAGCCGAAAGACACAAACATGCAGTAATAAAGACCATATTTTTGAGCACTTAATATTTTAAGTACTCATCCAGCAGAGTATGGAACAGATTTTTTTTTTCCAAAATCAGAAGTTCAACAAACGTGAAGTTATTTTTATGAAGGGGAACTTTATGCATGTAGCATAGTTACAGGCATGCTAATATAAATGTTTTATTCAGCTAGATTGCATTAGGTGATGGACGTGTCTTAATATAGTAACTCCAAGGTGGTTCTGTGTATATGGAAGGTAGTGATTTTGTAATGGTTAAAATAGTTGCCCTTCTCTGAAGTAGATTAACCTTTGCATGAGTTAGTATAACTAGTGATAGGGAGTATGAGTGAGAGTCCTCCACACTGAAGGGTTGCTTGTTAGCAAAATTCTCCTACAAAAACATGTTTCTGTTGTAAATTTGACATTTATATGTATAATGTTTGGTGTGCAGTGTATTCTGTGCATTTTTCTTTGCTATTACAATTTTTTTGTACTTGTGGATGTAAAGTTTAGATTTCACATTTGTGTGTGAATTTCTGCCTTTATTGTTTTTGCAGTTTGTATTTGTGCAGATGAGACTTGAAACTAAACATTCTTATCATAGGCTTCTGAAATGTCATTTTTTTCCAGATTTTTTTATATTTTATTTATAGTATGAAAACAATGAACAACTATGTACAATATTTACAGAATTGTTCAAATGCATAAATCACACCTGGAATCATGACTGTAAATCCATGTTTCTGATAATTCTTTAAATATATTTACCTAACAGCAATTTTAATTTAATCCAAAGTCCAAAATTAACTTTTTTCTAAGTTGAAATAATGACTTTCCTTGCTATTTCTAATAAAGTCCAGATCAAAGGACACTGTGAGGCATGTACACACTTGGGTATAGGAGCATTTGTTAATATTAAAATACTAGATGATATACATCTCACTTTAAAAATATGGTATCAGTCAGCCTTAATTGCTCTCTTTCATCCCCAGAAAAAAATTCAGTAGTTTTAAACATTTTAGCATTTCTATGCGGAGTAATTAAAAACACTATGTAAATCTTTCCAAACTGTTTTAGATGATAAGTCGACAGACTTCAAAATGAAGTCCATCATTATCAGTCATTCAGGCTATTTAGAGAAATGAAATCCTGGTGTTTTTTTAGCAAATTCGATGTCTTGTTCTAAAATTAATTTGCACACTTTTGAAACAAATGCTTTCATAACTCCTTTACCTGTTGAAGAAAATAATTCTAGTTTTCTTGGAATTTTTTTTCTCTGCATTATTAACCTCCTCTCTTCCTCCATTTTAATTCTTATAGTAAAAGTTAGTGACAAATTTTCAGACTCCAACTCAAATTTAAGCATACTATTAGTAAGTAATGTAGTTACTGTATTTCAATCAGACCAGTGTATGGGATTATACAATTTCAAATGCAACTTGATAAGTTTACTCTGAAAACAACCTGTTGAATTTTCTATTGGGAAATAATGAGAGCAAATTTTTTTAATAGTAGGATCAGTCAACAGCTATTGTACATTCAAAAGAAAGAAAAAAAAAACAATATGATACTTTGTAAGTTTTTATGGTATCCTACAAACCTCAGAACTGCATTAGCAAATCATGTCAGACCCTAGAACAGAGGTGATATTGGATTTCCAAATGAAGAACATATGCCCCAACATCTATATTCAAACGTATTTGATGTTGGATACACGAATCTTATGATGAACAATGGAAGCTGTAGCATTCATGTTTTTGTGATGGTTCAAGTCTTAAACCACTTCATCTTTTAGGTATTGTAAATAAGATGTTAGGGGTCATCAAAAATTATTTTAATGGGTATATAAATGATTTAACCTAATCAAATTACATAAATTCACTTTAAGATGCGTTAAAATTCAGTAAGAAATCTTTCAATTTTTTTATTCATATTCATCTACAGAGATGCCTGTAGTATATGTTTAAATTAATTTTTTTTTTTAATGTTTAAATTATAATCTTGGTCTTGTTAATGATTGTATGATTAGCGTTTACTGCCATCTTCCACTTTGGAGGCACTATTCCATCACATATTCTTATTAAAATCAGTAGCACACAGTATGTGGCAGCTTGTCTTTTAAAGATTTTAGTCTTGTTTAAGTTAATTGGTTTCATAAAAATTTGTAGTCTGCTTAGTATGCCCATAAAATGGTTTAAAACAAGTCAAATCCCCTTCTCTTTTATACCTTTCCATTTTCCATGTGGCACATTTTAAATGATTGGGTGGATTTTGTTTCCACCATTTTTTTCTGCATGTGCATTTAATCAGTTACTTACTTTGTAAGAACTATGTCCTCTCATTAAAATAAAAGTTTATTCCTGCAGTTAGTTCGCTGTGGCTTTTTCTTCTTCCTTTTTCCTATTCATTATAATTCCCTCCCTGTTCTATGACAGTATTTTTATACTAGTGTCATGTAGCCTCTCTTTGTTCACTCCTTTGGTAAAAGTTCCAGTTTGCATAACATTAGTTCATAACTTTTTCCTTTCATCCCTTCTTGTTTGTTGTAAATCTGCTAACATTTTGTCTGGTAGGTTCACAGTTGGGTGCTAGGCAGAAGGTCCAGGAAACAGTTGAGGAGCCTAACCCACTTGCCCCAAAGGACTGTCTTATTAAATAACCTGCTCAAAGTCGCACAGTAGGCAAAAGAAGGCTGATAGAATCAAACTGTTAACTGCAGGAAGTAGCTTGTTAATAGCTCATAACCTTAATCCTCTGCACTACCTGCCAGAAAAGAAAGGATACCATTTCAGTTGTGATTCAAAGCAACAATCACTGGCTTAGAAGGTCTTCATTCTCCCCTGTTGCATGGTCAGTCTCCTTACCTTTTCCCTTCAGCCCCTTTTTGTGGTCAGCCTCATAACCTTCTCTGCATTGTGGTCAGTCTCCTTTCACTTTCCTTCCCCTCCCTTTTGTGGTCAGTCTCCTAACCTTTTCCCTTCATCTCCCTTGTTTTCATGGTCACTCTCCTTGATACCTTACGATAGTGCTGTATCTCTGTTTTAAATACCTTCTAAAACTATACATTAGATGTGGTCTCATCCATTTCCTGAATAGTGGGTCTCGATTCAAATTTCTTGACTCATTGTATCCTTTAAGAGATCTGCTGTGTCGACCCCTAACCGGGAAAAGCCGAAAGAAGAAGATTGTATCCTTTAAGAATAGCTTCTAACATCTTATCTGCTGCAGCATTGTGCCTGATGATCATATGAAGGTGTGATAAGAATTGTGGATTTTTTTTTTTTTTTTTTTTTTTTTTAGGTCATATAGCTCACTACCCCAAATTAAGTAGATTACATTCGTATCCATCAAACAGCTGCAATTTTCTCCTCCTTACTAAGGTTTTCAAAGTCCTCCTTTGTACTGCATAGCCATTGTCTGCTGCTTCACCAGTCATTGTGCCTTGTTCAGACAGGTTTTTATGGTTTACAGTATTACTAAGTGTGTCTGGTACATGCAAAGTAAAAGGGGTGAGTGTTGAACAGACCCATGTGGTGCACACTACCCTTCCACATAGCCTCTAGAAACTTCCAAAAATACCCTGGTAAATGCCCATGATACATAAAGGACATAATTGTTTTGGATTGCACTGCTAGGTTTATGAAGACCCTGGTGGTTGTTAGCCTAGTATATACCTATGAAATACATTAGTTACTATCCTCATTTCTAACATCATCCTTCTCATATGTGTGTTCTCTTTTCAGTCTAAACCAACTAAGCTGAACTACCAAATTCCTTAATCTTAATCCCTGACATTCTCTAATAATCACTAAGTGGTACAGAACTGAAGACCTTACTAAAGTTCAAATAAACAGCATTATGGACATAGGAACAATACTCAGCAAAGCAATCACTGAAATCAAAACCTGTACCTATCCATATACACCTTTAAGTAGAAATGCTTCAAAGCTAACACCACCCTTTTCATGCAATTAACAGTGTTCACTTCTCAAGTCAAATAGGGTCATGTATGATAAACCTGTTGTAAATTTGTATTTACCCATCCATCAAGGCTAATCTTAAAGGTGGCCAAAGTAATACTTTATTTGAGCTGTAAGTGGTAACTTGTTTCGTAAACTGGCAGTATATGAGGTTGGAAACCTCTCTCTCCAGTGAGTCATGTTTATTTGTTGGTGTAGATTTGGGTCCATAGTATGTGTTTTTGTACAGTAACTGGTTTTGCAAACAAATGGGCCAAATACAGTTGGGTCTTTCATGGATTGAAAAATGAGATGTTATTCACCTTTGAGGCGTTAGTAGGCTGCTGAGTATAGAGTTGCGGTAATCTGTTGGGATTATTCAAGGATTTGTGGCCTTTCATTTTCTTGGTTAGGATTCTCTGGGTCCTTTCCAGTTGAGCAAGATGCTTGGAGTTGTACATATCAAAGGGGGCATTGTATTCGGTGCTGGATCTAGTAAGTTAGAGTACAGCTGTCTGATGACTTTTCGTCTTGAAGGTATTCCCTTGAAAATTAACAGGACCAGATGAAAGAATTTTTCGACTGTGGTCGAAATGTGATGCAGAGAGAGAGCGAGATGTCAATGCAAGTACCCAAGTTTGTTTGAAGGAGACGTGCCATTATAACACAGAGGGAGCAGCATCTTTGCTGCGCATTTTTACATTTAGCCTAACTGCTTTCATTTCACCTGATACGTGCATATTCCAGCTGTTGCTAGAGATGTTTTTATTGGTGGATGAATGGATAACCGTTCCCAGCAAACTTGGTCAACCATGCTTGTAGGATATTGGCTTTGGTGTCTGCAAAATAACCAAACCGGAGGTAACCCTACATACATTCCCAGTATAACCCACTAATGACAGTTTTACTTTCAGAATGTTTGCCACTGACCTTCACAACTTACGATATTTTGGAGAGCCAATTTGCATACCAGTGGGAAACATACATGTTTGTTAAGTTTGACTAATTTTTTTCAAAAGTACCAGTATGGAGGATAGTGTCAAAAGCCTTGACCAGGTTGCAGTAAGCAGAGTCCACTGTCCAAGGCCTTTAACTTTTCAAAGAACTTTACAAGGTTCAGGAGACAAGATCCTCATAAAATAAAACTGACTGGAATCTAGATCATTTTAACTTCCCTATTTCTTCATAAGGGTTCCGCTATGTAGTCTTGTATTTATGGCTGGTGCTCTGGTCTGTAGGGGATCACAGTGGCTGTTCAGTAGGCATCGAGCAGAAACCCTGTGAAGAGACTTAAGATTAACAGTTTGTGTAAGCTCAGATAGTGCATACTTGGCACTGATAAGAATGCAGCTTGTGTTATCGCTTCCCACAGAAATATTTTTAGCCTTGACAGATATTCTAAGATTTGTCCTAAGGTGATCTCAGGAGAAGCTTATATTTTCAGAGATAAGGAAGCCAACAAGGAAGGTATGTGGAGCAAAGTTAATACAGTTTTCTGGTAATATTCCAATCCAAGGATATAGCCACCAGACTGGCCACGCCAACACTGGTACCCCCTCCTGTGCAGTGTGTCACGCTTGGCCCCATGGCACCTGCCTCAGACTCCTTCCCTGTTGTCTCAGCAGGAGAACCAGATTCTGCACCCTCAGCTGCAAACCCTGAACCTAGCAGCCTGGCTAATTACCTAATTTCTGCTTTACCACCCCTCAGTAAATCAGTGATGGATATCATTTTAGAGGCTAGGAGGCCTAGTACTAGAAAATCTTATGTTGCAAAATGGAAAAGATTTTGTACCTGGAACCAATCTCAAGGGATGAGCACAGCAGTGTCCATTTTACCTCAGATTCTGCAATATTTGACTGAGATGCTTCATAAGGGCTTGTCCTTTTCCTCCATCAAAATTCATGCCTCGGCCATTTCAGCTCATTATAAGCACAGAGCCTCCCCTCTTCTCTCACCCACTGCTCCATGCAGTTCCTCAGAGGGGCCAAAAATTTAAGGCCACCGAGGAGAGCTCCAACTCCAGCCCCGGGACCTTAACTTTGTCTTGGAGAAACTCATTTTTCCTCCTTTCGAGCCAGCTGCTACTGCAGATTTAAAATTCCTTTCCTGAAAACAGCTTTCCTTTTAGCAATCACTTCTGCAATAAGGGTGTCTGGGTTACAGGCCCTTATGGCAGTGGAGCCTTTCATCATCTTTCATGCAGACTGGGTGTCCCTCAGGACCAATCCCTCCTTCATGCCCAAGGTGGTATCCTGTGTGACTCTTAATCAGTCCATTAATTTGCCTACCTTCTTTCCAAACCCACAGAACAAAGGGGAACGGATACTGCACTCCTTAGATGTGCACAGACAACTTAGATTCTACTTGGACAGGACTAAACCTCAAAGGAAATCTGAACAACTGCTGGTGGCATTTGCTGCAGGGACAGAGGGGAAAGCTATTTCAAAGCAAACCATTTAAAAATGGATAGGCCACTGCATTCATTTCTGCTATAAGCACCATGGAAAACCTCTCCCACAGGGCATCAGGCCCCATTCAACCAGGGCTGCATCTACTTCTACAGCCTTTCTCAGGGGCGTCCCTACAAGGGACATCCTCGAAGCTGCTACATGGAGTTCTGTACATACTTTCACCAAGCATTATCATTTGCCAATTTTCTCTAAATCCAGAGCTGGTTTTGCCACTGCAGGCTTGCAGGGCCTTATAGCTGGTCCTAATTCTATTTAAATTCCTCCTCCCAACCTTAGTTTTGGGAATCTACCGAAATGTAATGACTGCAACAGTGAAACATAAACATAGTACAGTTGTGTACACTTACCATAAATGTAGATGTTTGTGTGTATTCACTGTTGCAGTCCTGGTTACCCTCCCTCCAGCCCCCTTTTTTCTTTTGTCTATACCTCTGCTCTCCTTTACTATGCTCAAAAAGCTTTTTGGTGTATTTGCTTTTTTGTTGGAGGTATATCCTTGTAATATAGAGTTAATTTCTTCCTTTTAGGGGGGCACCTGACATCTGGGCAAGAAAAACTGATATAATGGTGTCGGCTGCATGTTTTATACCCCTGATTACCTGACGTCATGGAAGAAGGGACAGCAACTGACGCAGGACCCAAGACTTTGTTAATCAGGCTGACTAAAGGCTACTGCAAGCAGATAACCCAAATGTAATGACTGCAACAGTGAATACGCTCTAACATCTGCATTTATGGTAAGTGTACACAACTGTACTTTTCATTTGGTGGTTATGTGATACCACAAAGCCTGACAGAGATTTAGATGACTGATTTTAGGTCGTATTTAACCAGAAATGTGCAGACGTCTTATGCGGTGCAAGTGGGGTGCTAGTTTATTAAGGCCCAGGTCAAGGATATTAGAACCTGTAGTGGGTGATTTTATAATCTGCTCCTGTGCGTTGACATTAACAAGTCTAGGAGCATATCCATTAGGTGTGTAAATGTGCTAGTCAATGCTTGGATAATTGAAGTCCCTCAGCAGTATTTCATTTGATATTTAACTACATGGAAGGCAAGTTTCTTGATCTTTGGGGGACATTTATGGGGATCTGTAGCTAGCAGTGAAATAATAGTTGGCTTTATTAAAGGTAATTTGAGCCTCCAGGAGTTCCAAGTTAGGGTTGTGAGTAATTTTGACATGAGGTGATGGCATTTCTGACAAATACAGATACACTCCCACAGTCACCAAGCCCTGAAGGCATGATAGTCACTAAACTGTGGTATAGAGGGAGTGCTGTCATTGCACTTAAAACCATGTCTCAGTAACTACATGAATATGAATATGTGCAAGTTGCAGGAGGGCATCAAATTCTGGCATCATTCTATTTAGACTTCTAGCATAGAGCACCATGATGATGTCTGAGTTTGAGTTTGCTATGTAGGAATGCCCAGTAGTGGGGCCTTTGCCCAAAAAAGGCACTATGGGGCAGCAAATGCTAATATGTGGAAGCCTATGAGCTGTATAAGCCATCCTTGGCAAAACAGGAAGTCTTGTCATCCATTTCATCCCGGGCCGAGACATACTGGATTCACCTTAAGACAATATCATCTGCTTGGGCAAATAATAATGTTAGCTATCTTGTCTTGTTATTCTTGGTGAAGGCAGAATGCTACTCAAGAATGGTATCTTTCTTGTGTGCAACACATGCATACTAATATAAAAAGATAAAAGCAAAGGTAGATACTGCAAAGCAAGACCAGTAACCAAAAAAACAGCACCCAAATGAAGCCACAGGTCACTAGTCTCTCTAAAATACTTTATTCTATAATACATCCAAACAGTCAAGTGCTTTCATCAAAAGAATTTTGACTTCATCAGAACAATGACATTTTCAAATGACAAAATTAAATACCCCTCAAATAAATCATATTGGACAAGTGTTTAACCAATACCATGCAGTCAGTTTAAATAATTAACCCCTTGAATAACCGACCACAGTAAATAAAATGTTCATAGGCTGGTACTAGGCTATTGGCCCTAAGGCCTATGCAAGCCTAGCCATAACAATTCCCTGGAAATTTTTTCCCACAATATTTACTTCTCTGGGCCCCTGTCTAGCAGGGCGACTGACATGATCCCCGGTGTGAATCTCCCATCCAATCATCAAGGTTCCTTTGGAAGAGGACCAATGAGGTGCTCTGCTTGACATGTATGGGCAGTCTGTTCCAGAGTATGGGGAGTCTCTCGGTTAGGAACCTATCCCTCCAGCATGTTTTGTTCATTGTGATGATAAGGTTTAGATCCCTGGAGCGTGTGGCTCTGAGGGATTGGGATTTCTTTAAGTGGAGCATGTCCAACAGCTCAGGGTTTGACATGGCCTTGTATGTTAAGCAGAGATCGCCTCTGAGTAGACGATATGCCACAGAGTATAGCTGGAGTTTTTTTAGACGGTCAGCATATGGCATCTGCTTTAGGCCTGTGATTCTTTTAGTGAGGTATTTCTGTGGCCTTTCCAGCTGTTGCAGATGTCTTGTGAGGTACATACCAAATGGGGCATTATACTCTATAATGGGTCTAATGAGGGATGAGTACAGTGGGACAATGACCTCCTTTTTTTTGGATGAAAAGCCCTTAGTGATGAGGTGTGCCACGTAGAAGGATTTCCTGACTGTTGTGGCAATGTGGTTATCGAAAGTGAGACCACTGTCCACTTGTGTCCCTAAGTCTCTCATCACACTTTCGATGTTTAGTGTCCTGCCACCTATGTGGTAGTTCATGGGTACATGTTTTTTTCCAAAGGGGATGACTATACATTTCTTGGCATTAAGCTTGAGCCCATGGCTCTGGCACCAGGCATCTGTTTCTGTAAGGCCCTTTTGTAGAATATCCGCATCACTTGGGGATTCAATAATGGCTCCCAGTTTGCAGTCATCTGCAAACTTTGTTAGCCAGCATCCCTTAGTGTTGGCCTGTATTTCAGATAAGTAGATGCCAAACAAGAGTGGTCCCAGGACTGAACCCTGAGGTACTCCACTTGTCACTTGTCTGGAGCTGGATTTGGAGTCTGCTACTTTTACAGTCTGGGTTCTGTCAGTAAGCCAGTTGGCAACCCATCGAGTGATGTAGGGATTTATGCCCAGCTTAGTAAGTTTATCTATGATTCCAGAGTGGGGGATGGTGTCGAAGGCCTTGGCGAGGTCCAGATAGGCTGTGTGGACCTCCTTACCCTCATCCACAGCTCTGGAGACCAACTCGAAGTCAGTCAGATTCAGGAGACAAGATCGGCCCTTCACAAACCCAAACTGGGTGGGGTCCAGTGTCTGGAGGTTGCCAATGTCTTTGTTTATAAGTTCCATGATAATGCGTTCCATGCCCTTGCAGATCAGGCTTGTTAGACTGATGGGACGATAGTTCCCGGGATCCAAGGTGGATCCTCCCTTGTGAAGTGGGATAACTATAGCTGTGTGCCACTCAGTGGGCACGAAGCCTGAGGTGAGGCTATGATTAAACATGACACTTAGGTGGGGTGCCAGTTCATTTTGTAGTTTTAGTACACAGCCTGGGATGTCATCTGGTCCCATGGATGCTGTATTCTTGGCTTTGGAGAGTGCTGTTTCTACCTGTGTGGCTGTGATTATCGGAATTTGGCAATCTTTTGGTATTGAGATGGGCCCTTTAGGGTGTGAGAGGGGAGTGAAGTTGGCACTAAATCGATCTGCCAGGATATTGGCAATATCCTTGGGATCAATATATTTAATGCCATTCTGTTGTAGTTCAGAGCAGATCTGAGCATTGCCATTTAGATTCTTGACATAACTATATAATGCCTTGTGGTTGTCTTTGGAATCTTTGGCAATTTTATTTTCGTAACTAGCTTTTGAGGATTTTATGAGGGATCTCAGCTTCTTACTGAGGCTGGTGAGGGAGTTTTTTGCATCCTGGGATTTTCCTCTTTTCAGCAACAGTTTCTTCCTTCTGTTGTATAGTTTGTTTATAGCAGGGGACCACCAGATTGGCTTCCTTTTTTTGGAGAAGAGCATCTTGGTTCTATTTGGGATGGCACGATTCATGCACGAGTGGATGTGCTCGTACAGTGCCTTAGTGTAGGATTCTGCAGTCGAACTTCCAGATCCCGTCTGCGTGTGTGTTGTGAAGTTTGTCACTTCTGACTTCAGTAGCATGAAGTTGGCTTTGGAGAAGTTTTTTAAGGAGGTTTCCTTACTGGGAGGTGGGGGTGGGATGTGGATGTCAAGGGTGATTTGCTTATGATCAGACCTGACCAATGAGGGGGTGACCACTGGTGTGGAGCATCTATCTTCCATGTTGGTAATGACCAGGTCTAGACTATTGGAGCCCCTGGTGGGACTATGGATTAGTTGATCCAGGGCGTTGGAATTTATGAATTCCAGGAACCGTTTGGAAAAGGAGCTGGTACCAAAGTAGTTTTTCCAATTAATGGCAGGGTAGTTGAAATCACCTAGTATTAGGGTGTTTGGTTGTATCTTAATATTTTCCAGTATGTTTAGGAAGGTGTAGTGGGAATCTTGGGGTATGGTGGGGGATCTGTAGCAAGCTACAATTTGGATTGCAGTCTTACCTAGTGTTAGTTGCACCTGTAGAATTTCAGATGCATTGTGTTGGGCAACTAGCCTGGAGGTGTGAATATCCTTGGTGAATATGGACACTCCTCCACCTTTAGTGTTTCGGTCTTGGTTTTGTGGCCGAAAAGTGTGGTAAGAATTGTAGCCTGGTATTGCAGGGGTGCTCTCTGGAGCCTTGAACCAGGTCTCAGTCACTGCACAGATATCGATGTTTTTCATTTTTAGGAGTGCCTCGAGAGAATGCATTTTGAGGTTTAGACTTCTAGCATTGAGTAGCATTACCTTCAGATTTTGCATGCTTGTATCTGTTACGGTGGTAGTTTTATCCTTTGAACCTTGCCTAAAAAAGGCACTATAGGGGTGGCAAGAGCTTTAGCCAGTAACCTGAATCCCAGGGGTGACAGGTGCAGACCATCTCTGGCAAAGCATCGTGGTTTGTCGATCATGTCTTCCCAGACAGACAAATACTGGATCCCCTTTGAATGACACCAGAAGCTTAGCCAATTGTTGAAGTCAATCATTTTGTCCTTATACTGTGGTATCATTCTGGGCGAAGGCAGGATGCTACTCAGGGCTAGGGTCATACCTGCCTGGGTCACATGATCCAAGAGCTCTTCCATGTCTCTTTTCATGTAGTCCAGGGAGGTATGTCTCAAGTCATTTACTCCAGCATGGACAATGACAGAGTCATATTTGTACTTGTTGTGGAGTGACTTGAGTGCATGTGTTATGTGGCGGATCCTGGCACCCGACAGGCAGCTGACTGTAATTTTCTCCTTGTTCAGCCTCGTGAGTGGGACATCAGTGTACCTGACTATAGAGTCACCTGTGACTGAAGTGTTGGGTACATTGTCTTGCCTTAGCGGCTGTTGTTGGGTGGCACACTGGTGTTGTGAGCTATGTGTCACTTTGGTTGTGACTGGTGTTTGTTTGCGTTTCGGCTATGGAGGTCCTTGTTGCTTGGGCAGGTTAATGTTAAGGGCCTCTGCATATGTGGGTTTAGTGTTGCTATGTGTGAGAGTTGATGGTGTGGGTTTTGGAGGGCTATGATTTGCTAGAGGTGTAATGCAGATGTTAGCCTTCTCCTCTTGACTGTCTAACACAGTCTTGACCAGAGAGAGCTTTGCTTTCAGTTTGGCTATGTAAGTGCATCTCTCGCAGGTTGTAGTGTTGGGTGGTAGGAGGAGAGGATTGTCTGTGTACATGAGGCAGTTGCCGCATTGCCCCAGTATGCCCAGATTCACCAGGTGGACAGGAGAAACCACTGGAAGCTGACCCTTGGACATGCCTGTTTAGGTGCTTTTTTGTAAGGTTTAAGAGCTGTTTTCCCTTAGGTACTTTGCAATTGTAGGCTGTTTAGTGCCTATGATTAATTTCTCCTTATTGACAAGGAGAGTGGAGTGCTTGTATCAGTTTCAGGCTTCCTAGTGCTTTACAGCAGGTTCTAGAGCAAGTGCTAGTCACAGGGGTTCAGATTTTAGTGCTACTACTGAGAAACCAGATAGTTGTAAGGGAAAATTTGAAGAGCAGACTTTCTGGCACCTGGAATAGTTTAACTGTAGCCTTGTAGTGCTGCACGATGTGAACAATGTGCAAACACACTCGTTTTTTAGCCAGAAAGTTGAAAGGGACAGAAATCAGCCCAAAAAGGCCAACAAAATTACAACTTCAGAGCTGGAAACTACTCCTCCAGCGCCAGACTGAGCACAGAAAATAAAGTCCTGAGACAAGCAAGGCCTGGGATATGGACTGGCTAGAAAAGGTGGAAAACGAGCAAACAAGATAGTATATTTTTTTTGTCGTTGAAACAGGCTAAACAATGCAATAATACAGTAAATAAACACAGAAAAGTCTAACACACTTGAGTGTGTAGTCCTAAACAGTAAATGCAATTAAAACTCTACAAAATTAGCAATTTAAAACTTTTTAAATGAAGCAAGGCAAGTGCACAACTGAAAAACGATTTAAGTGGCAGTAATACAGCAGAATAAGTAGCTAGTCTACATATACAGAGAAGTTTATATATACAGAAAAGCAGCTAAACACACAAATACTTCAGATGCAGTGCAACCTAGAGCACTTGAGTTGTAGCAATATTAAGGCAATTAGTTATAATAAATGCTCTAAAATATACTCTATATTTCCAAAATGTTTGAGAAGCACAGTCAGAACATAAGGTAATTCAGGCAAAAATTTTTTTTTTTTTTGAAAGGGAAAAAGGAGAAACAGAAGGCGCCAAAAAGTGTATAGTCATCCCCTTTGGCAAAAACAAAGTGCCCACAAATTCCCACATAGGTGGTAATCCATTAAGTACGGAAGAAGTAATTAGGGACCTGGGGACCCAAGTTGATAGCAATCTCTCATTTGACAACCACGTGGCCAAAGTGGTTAGAAAACATTTTATATAGCCCACCTAATCATGAAGGGATTCACATCTAGATCAGGGGAGGTCATCGTGCCTCTTTACTCATCCCTCATCAGGCCCATAATTGAGTACAATGCCCTTTTTGGGATGTACCTTACCAGACACCTGCAGCAACTGGAAAGACCCCAAAAGTACCTCACCAAGAGGATCAAAGGGCTCAAACAGATGCCATATGCTGACCGGTTAAAGAAACTCCAGCTCTACTCAGTGGCATACCGCCTGCTCAGAGACTATCTGTGCCTGACGTATAAAGCCATGTCCAACCCGGAATTAATGGACATGCTACACCTCAGAAAATCCAAATCCCATCGAGCTACGAGACTTGAACCTCAGCACTGAAATAAATAGGACATGCTGGAGGGACAGATTCATAACCCAGAGGCTCCCTTCACTCTGGAATAAAATCCCAGTCCAGGTTAGGCAGAGTCCCTCATTGACTCTCTTCAAGAGGAATCTTGATGAGTGGATGGGAGATCGTAGGTTTACCCCAGGTATCACTTCTGTGTCACTGTTAGACAGAGGCACAGTATACTAACCTCGAAAAAGGGCATAGCAAAATAAATTTAAAATGGGTGGCGAAAGCCAAACACACTCTGGCTAGGCTTATAAATGCCCTAGGGCAGATAGTCTAGTATGAACCTATGAACCTTATCAAATGTTCTCTTTGCATTAGGTAGAATGAGCTAATGACATTAGACTGGGAGGAGTGTCCCAAATCAGATTTGCAGTAGGGGCGGGCAACTGCAAAGCCACCAAGTATAACACAAGACACCAACAGGGAGGGTGGGTGGTGACACTAAAGCTATTAGCCTACAAAGCACTAGAGAAAGCCACAAAATGAAAGTTTTTAAAGAGATAAAGATTTGTAAAGATACAGAATGCTTTAACTGCAAACAAATCAGTTACCCGTGCAGATTACAATAAAAGTGCTATATATAAATTGCTAGAAACAATAAACTGTATAAATGATAAAAAAAAAAACAGGATACTTATATATCTCATCTAAGAGTTGGAGTCAACACCTCTCACACTCTGCTCAGTGTGTATAGACAGAAACTCTCTCAAAGTTAGGGCTTAAGTACCAGAACAACAACTTTTTTTTTTTTTTTACAAAAGCAGTATAATGTGAAAACATGTTGCAAAAATAAAAATATAAATATATGAATATATAAAGCACAACCTTACTGAATAATACAGTTTTGTGTTTGTGCAGTGTAACAGGGCAGACCAGAAAAAAATGTAATGTTTTCTGCATCCCCTATACTCTTCTGACATCTCTGAGTGTGCTAAATTTATGATTGTATAACAATGAAGAAAGGAAAAAATGTCCTTACCCCACTTAACTGTGATTCTACTCTGTTAGATCAGATCACTGCTAGTCAGCCAATGTATCAAGACTTCAATCACTTTGACATAAAGTGATCACCTAATCACCTAAATGGAATGTTCATCTGTGTGTGCCTGTCTGTGTCCATATATGTATATATATATGTGTATATATATATATATATATATATATATATATATATATATATATATATATATATAAAGCTGCACTTATCCTGCAGCTGCCTGTCTGCCATATTTTGTTTTCCATGCCCTCTTGAATATGTCTATAGTTTTATTGATAACCACATATTCTGGTGGCTTGTTCCATTTCCTTACTACCAGTTCTGTGAAGTAATATTTACTAATGATCAAACTGAAATCTGAAATCCAGCCCTTTTTTGAGATCTTGCTTTCTCAGAACTTTGTTTAGATTAGTGCCTTCACACATCCCCCAATTGTTGCATTCTCCCCTGTAGCGAACATAGGAATAATTAATGTGTTTGTATGGCACTGAGGGCTAGAAATTAAAAAAAAACATGTGGTCTGCAGTTCGGACTTTTCTCACTATTTGTGCAGCAATCATAAGTAACACAGCTTTTTGTGAAAGCTTAGTTCATCAAGAGCAGTTTCCTGCTGTCTGCATAAATCATTTTTTTCAGAGTGCTGTCTAGTTTCAACAAGACATGGGCTACATTACTTCTCTGATATGTACATGTAAAGGAATAGGTTGATTAAAAAGATTCTTTCATAGTGTTGGAAAGCATATACCTGTGTGAGTGGAACATTCTTGTATGTATATTTTGTGAATGTTGGAGGCTTGGATGGTGTTTTACAAAAGGCAGAGGTCCTCCTGAGATTGTGACTTAAATTCCCCATGATCATTGTATCCTGGCTGTAAAATTTGGATTTTAGAATGTTGTGACAACCCAGTACATTTTCCCAGTTGTGCATCAGATGTCTGGATCCCCATGGTGACAGCAGTGTTCTTTATATTGCCGTTCATTAAGGATTTGGAAAGTAAAACCAAGCAGCACAATCTCACAGTAAGAAAGTAATCCATAAAAGCACAGTGATGCATGGAAATGTTTCCTGCAGTGAACACAGGCAATCAGATAGTCAACCCCAGCTGCAGAGCGCTGTGTATTGTGTTATGATACAGGACTGCATTGTGGTATCTGGTGAATAAAATGCCACAATGCAATTTGCACAAGTGTATCCATATTTATTTTGTCTTTTTTTAATAAAAAAACTTTGTAAACTTTTTATTAAAATCATGGCCTAAATAAATTGTTTCCTTCCCTTAAGTCATGTACTGCAAGACGGCTGTCCATAGACTTTAATGGACGCCTCTTTGCACATGCACAGCTTGTGTCCATTAAAGTGTGTGGACATCACTCGTGTTTCCCTGTTACTTGATGTCATTTAGGTTAAATAAAGTATTACATCAGTGCCATCAATGCAGGGAAAATGCATTTACAAAGGTTTTTTTCTTCATGTTTTAAAAATGCTGATGTAATGAGGATGCAGACTGGTACCACTTTATACATCACTGTCATGAAAGCGTGACGAAGCACTTGGTGTGGGCCACCTGCTCTTTGTCAGATTCAGGAACATGAGGGCATCTTCTCAAAAATTTAATCTTGGGAAAATTGGCAAACCTTCATAGTAATTTTAAACCATGGGTTGAGGGCTGAACATGGCTGGGGGGGGCGGTGTCTGTTACTACTATGGAATTTTTTGATCACCTTTAAGTATCACTTCTGACACAGGCAAACTTAAAATTCTATAAAAGTAATCAAACCATATTAACAAGTTCACATCTACAAACAATATATAATGTATATTTTATGTCCTATAATCTAGGTAACATTGCATAAAGTTCCTGCTTTCTCTTAAACCTCATTTCTGCTCCCGAATATTTTCTGTATGTATTATTCCCACAATTTCTATTTTTTTCTGTGTAACTTACTCCTACCTTTTTCTAAAGATCCCATTTCTTTTCTTTTATTTCTGTTACAATATTCACTACTTCAAGTATAGTTGGTTTAGATTTTGATTTCCATTTTCTAGTAACTGCTTTGTTGGTAGCTACCTGAATTAAACCTAAGGCATTATTTATTTATTTATTTATTTTATTTTACATTTATTGACCGGGATAGTCCGACTGGATACATGTCCATTTTCAGCGGAGGCCCGGGGAGAAAAGCTCCACAGAGAACAACATACAAGTAAGTTTGCAAATACATACATGGAAAAGATACTAGTTAACATGTTTTATGCATTCAATGGTTTAGCTGTTGTTAGTAACAGCACAGTTAAAATGCAACTCAAAAATACGAATACATCCCAAGAGGCAATAATGTTACTATGTACAGATACAAGTTCAATGCCGTTGCAGAGTTCTAAGGGATGATAAAGAAACTGCTTGCTGTAGAACAAGCAAGATAGGATTAATAGTCAGTTAGTTTATGAATTAAAGAAGTAAACCCAATTTTGTTCAAGTAGGGTAGGATATGCTGCAGATCAGAGAAACTAGTCTGGATTTACACATGGGCAATAGCCAATGTGCCTTAAGGAATTGTGTAAGCTGTTTTTTAAATTGAGAAAGGGAGTTAGAAAGTCTTAGGTTATTAGGGAGGGAGTTCCAAACCTTTCCTATAGAATTGGCATAGAGAGCATCCCCTCCTATGTTGTTGGATTTGATGGTTTGGACCAGTAATCTGTTAGAGGAGCGAAGACTACTTAGGTTGGAGTAGGGGGTCAGTAGATTGTTCAGTGAAGGGGTTTTGTCAGGTTCCTTAATGATTTTAAATGCTTCAGAGAGTTGGTTCAGTTTGAGAATATTGGGTAGTTCTAACCAGTCAAGTTTCTTTAGGTTAAGGCAGTGATGAGTTCTATAAGGAGCACCTGTTATAAATCTGGCAATGTGATTATAAGTCACGGAGAGTTTATTAATGTCACCTATGTTGATGAAAGAGAATACACGAGAGGCATACAGTGGTGTGGAGAGGAGATGGGTTCGTGCGATAGTTAGTTTGGCATTGGGGGCTAGGAAGTTCTTAATTCTATACAAAGATCCAAGATGTTCTTCGTTCCCCATTGCTGCAGTCCTTACTATTGGGTATAGTCCGCATCCAGTCGGCCCGAATACCAGAGTATAAGGCTGACGTCGGTCAGGGCGCATTAGACTGACGTCAGTACGTCAGGGTACTAATGCGCATGACCGACGTCATATCCTCAGTCTTTTTTGCCGCGTGGTCCGATGCAGAAGCAGTTTTGCGAGTGCAGGTTGGCATTCTGAAATCTTTCCGAAACCGGAGATTCAGACCGAAACAGAGTTGGCTAAGTACCCCATTGGGGAACGTTTTTGTTTTTTCTTGCCTCAGTATTTTACGGATGTCAGAAAAGTGAATAACTGTATTTCTTGTGGGAAACAGATACCTCATAGGGATTACCATACCTTGTGTATACCTTGTTTAGGGCCTGAGCACGACGTTGTTGGTTGCGCTCTTGTGCTAGGTTTAACAAACGCACTATTAAGGGGAGGTTAGACTGTGCCAGGTTAGTGTTTGGGAAGGGTTGCAATTATAAAATGCGTGGATGCTCCGGCGCCCGCCTCAAGAAGCGAAAGGACAAAACGGCGAAGCCTAGGTTTGATGAGCCGGCACCCCCGGCCGTCGTTTCTTTAGAGGTCTCAGTGGAGCCAGAGGTTTTGCCAGGAGTTTCCATGGAGTCCCAGGCAGAAACTTTACTGTTACAGGATGTGCCTTCTCAGGAGGTAGGCCAGGCTGAGGGGGCTTCTCAGGTGACTGTTCTTCCCTCTCTTCCCAAGGTAGTTAGAGCCTCTCCTTCTGTTGCCAAAACTTCTTTGAGAGGTAGGCCTAGTTTAGCTTCAGTGGGGGCTTCTCCTAGCATTTCGGGTTCTGTGCCTAAGAAACATATGCTTAAAATGGCAGAAGATTTGATTACTATGATTAGAGGTTCTATGCACCCGCCTGATAAGAGGCCTAGGGTGGAACCAGAGTTTGATTGTTTTGAACAGTGTTCAGAGGCTTCAGGGTCTTCTGGAAGACTTGCAGGAGTATCCTGCTTATTCTGATTCTGATGTGGATGATTCCACTCCTACAGCTACTCCTCCTGAGGATTTCTCATTTTCAGAGACTCTGCATTCCATGAGGGAGCACTTTAAATGGGAAGGCCAGGATTACTCTGATTCAGGAAAAGGCTTAGGGAATTCTTGTTTAGCATAGGCCCTTAGCTATTCCTCCTGTGTTGAATGTGGTGGAAGATGTTTTGCAGAGGCTTCCCTGAACCCTGACTCTTTGCCTCCTGCTCCTGTTAAGCCTGATAGGTATTATAGGGTGCCGAAGCTCATAAGTATTTGTTTAAGAGTCGGACCCAGAAACTATTTCTCAGGGCCTAAAGGTGTTAAAGCTTCTGTGGTTAAAAATCCTGTTCCCACTGATAAAGAGGCAAGGGCTTTGGATAGGTGGGGAAAGAAAGTGTATACTTCTTCCACTCTAGCCATGAGAGCATTGAATTGTCAGTTTCACATGCTGAAATATCAGAATTACCTCCTTTCACAATTGAAATCTAAGGTGGGTGCTTTGGTGGGAGGTATTGAGTGTAAAGAGTTGCTGGATTTGGTTCATGTGTCTGAACAAGTGGGTAAGCATTCTTTGCAATGTGGTTTTGATGCTGTACAGGCCTCCTCG
The DNA here is from genome assembly GCF_019279795.1 of Protopterus annectens. Taxonomy (NCBI): domain Eukaryota; kingdom Metazoa; phylum Chordata; order Ceratodontiformes; family Protopteridae; genus Protopterus; species Protopterus annectens. Next base: position 1,923,411,160 of record NC_056737.1, on the reverse strand, counting down.
AGGGTGGCGCTACTAGTTCTGTTCTTAGGCATGCCTGGTTGAAGGATCAGAATTTAGCTGAGCATGTTAAGACAAGGATTTTGGATGCTCCTTTACAGTCTGATGTGTTGTTTGGATCGCCTGTGGAAGCAGTTTTAAAGAAAATGGAGGACAAAGCTAAGTCTATGCAAACTGTTAAAGATTTTTGCAGGTGCAGCAAATTTAGTAGAAATTGGCCGGCTAAGGGGTGGACATATCCTGCTTATGATTCCCAGTCTAGGGGTAGGTCTAGACGTGGTAGGGGCAGGGCTCAAGGTTCTTTTAGGCCTAGAACAGGGAGTTCGCCTGCTCAGACTTCTGGTGAGGGCAGGGGTCAGTCCTTTCATAAACAGACCCAATGACCTGTCTTTTCAGCTGCCAGTAGATTCCCGTCTGGCAGCTCCTTTGGGAGGAAGACTGTCTCTTTTCAAAGAAAATTGGGATTTAATTACTCCAGACAAATGGGTATTGGATATCATTCACCACGGTTACAGATTTTATTTCCATACAATGCCCCCTTTCAAAGGCATGCCAGACGTTCCTCCTCCACAAAGAAAAGAGGCTCACAAGCAAGTTTCTCAATTACTCCAGATAGGGGCCATTCAGCCAGTCCCTGTATCAGAAAGGGGCCTAGGATTTTATTCTCGCCTGTTCCTAGTGCCAAAGAATGGGAACACGTGGAGACCAATTTGGTTATCTCTCCTCAACACTTTTCTGGACATTCCCAAGTTCAAGATGTTGACGTTACAACAGCTTTTACCTCTGCTGGGCAAAGATCACTGGATGGTAACTCTAGATCTCAAGGAAGCTTACCTTCATGTGCCTATAAGGCTAAGTTGCAGGAAGTATCTGCGGTTTCGAGCTGGAAATTCTCATTATCAGTTCTCTGCATTGCCCTTTGGCTTATCTACAGAGTATTTACAAAGGTTCTGGCTCCAGTGATAGCTTACTTCAGGCTTCAAGGAATTCAAATCTATCCTTACTTGGACGACTGCCTGATTCTGGCTCAGGAAAAGGAAGACCTTCTACAGCATCTGGAACATGTCATAGCAGTGCTAAGATGCCTAGGGTATTCTGTGAGCGAAATAAAGTCCAGTCTAGTACCCTCTCAAGACATGTGCTTTCTGGGTGTGAGACTGAATACAGCAGCCCAGATGGCCTTTTTTAACCCCGGACAAACAAAAGAGTCTATCACTTTACTTCCATCAACTATCTCATCAGTCCGTGCTGACTGCAAGGACAGTCCTTCAAGCATTAGGGTTCATGGCATCTTGTATTCTGGTCCTTCCCAATGCCAAACTGCATATGAGGAAGCTACAATGGTATCTCAAAAATGTATGGACACAGCACTGCCAGGATTTGGACACTGTCATTCAAATAATACCTTGCCTTCAAAAGAATTTATGTGGCGGGCTCAGGAATGTCACCTAAACAAGGGCCTCTCTGTGCCCCGCCAGAGGCTAGTCAGATTTTAACGACAGATGCCTCGGACATTGCTTGGGTGCTCATCTAAATGGAAAGTGGATACAAGACAAGTGGCCTGCCAGACTACAGCATCTACATATCAACATGAAAGAGATGTTAGCAGTCCAGTTTGCATTAATGGCTTTCAAGGAGTTACTTCTTCCAGGGCAGGTGTTGATTCTAACAGACAACACAACTGTCATGTGGTACATCAACAAGCAGGGGAACACATTCTTATCCTCTATGCAGGCAAGCAATGATTTTATGGGAGACTGCGCTAAGCTTGCAACTAACTCTTCAGGCAAGGTTTCTGCCAGGAGCACAGAACTCCTTAGCAGATGTGTTAAGCAGACAAATCATGGATCCCCAGTGGAAACTGGATCTTCATGTATTTCAGAAATTGACAGTGTCATGGGGAACTCCAGACATAGATCTGTTCGCTTCTCCACTAAACCACCAGCTGCCACAGTATTGCACAAAGGGGTTTCATCACACAGCTTGGAAAGTGGATGCTCTGTCTTTCAGTTGGAAAAACCTTCATGTGTATGCCTTTCCTCCTCTACCTCTTCTTCCAAAGGTACTATTAAAGGTCAGACAAGACAGGCCAAGGATGATTTTGATAGCTCCAGATTGGCCTCGGCAACACTGGTACCCACTACTACGGAGTCTGGTAAGGAAGCCTCCATGGCCTTTGCCTCTGATTCCTCATCTGTTATCTCAGCGGGATGGTCATCTGCTCAATGTCAAGCTTCACTCTCTTCATCTAACAGCCTGGCATATTCTGTGTTGAAACACAGCAGGTCTCAACTTCCTCAACAAGTTTTAAATGTGATTATGGAAGCTAGACGACCTAGTACAAGGAAAGTGTGAAAAATGGAAGAGATTTTTATTTTGGGGTACAGCAAAGTTTGCAGGTTTCTGAGCCTAATTTGAGTGCGGCTCTTCAATACCTTACTGAGTTATTGGACAAAGGTTTGTCCTTCTCTTCTATTAAGATTCATGCTGCAGCAATTTCTGCTCACTATGATTGTGACCCACCATTGTTTTGCATCCTTTGTTCAAGCAGTTTCTCAGAGGGGCAAAGAATATAAGACCCCGTGAGCTCCTACTCCTGCTTGGGATCTCAATTTTGTGTTGGAAAAACTTACTCTACAACCTTTTGAGCCTGCGCTACTGCTGATTTGAAATACTTGTCATGGAAGACTGCTTTTCTGTTGGCTATTACTTCTGCAAGGAGGGTGTCTGAGTTGCAGGCCCTTATGGCAGTAGAGCCATTTTTGATTTTTCATAAGGATAGGGTATCATTACGTACTAATCCTTCCTTTATGCCTAAGGTGGTTTCTAGTGTGGCTTTAAACCAGACTATTCATTTGCCTACTTTTTATGCAGACCCCCAAGATAAAGGGAAAAGATTTTGCACACTTTAGATGTACACAGGCAATTGCGTTATTATTTAAGCAGGACTAAGGATTTTAGGCAGTCTCAGCAGTTGTTTGTTTCTTTTGCTTTGAGTTCGCAGGGCAAGCCTGTGTCAAAACAAACTATTTCTAGGTGGATTGGCCTTTGCATTGCATTTCGTTATTCCCATCATGGCAAGGAGATTCCAGCTGGGATTAGGCCTCATTCCACTAGGGCTGCTGCCACTACAACAGCATTTCTAAGGGGGGTGGCAACTAAGGATATTTTGGAAGCAGCTACTTGGAGTTCAGTGCATACTTTCTCTAAGCATTATCACCTTCCTATCTACTCTAAGTCTAGGGCTGGTTTTGCCACAGCTGTTTTGCAAGGCATGTTGTCAGCTCCTGCTTCTTTATGATTTGCCAGCCTCCCTTACCTCTGCTTTGGGATTCTACCCAATAGTAAGGACTGCAGCAATGGGGAACGAAGAACATAGTACAGTTTTGTACCTACCATAAATGTAGATGTTCGAGGATCCCATTGCTGCAGTCCAATTTACCTTCCCCTCTGTGTTTAGGGGTGGTTGTGTAGGTGAGGTTTCATGCTTATATTTTTTGTATATCTTCTTGTATATATTGTGCATATTTTTGGTGCAGGTATTTTGGGCCTTGTCTTTTTAGGGTCTTCTGACATCTGGGGCAAGAAAAGACTGAGGATATGACGTCGGTCATGCGCATTAGTACCCTGACGTACTGACGTCAGTCTAATGCGCCCTGACCGACGTCAGCCTTATACTCTGGTATTCGGGCCGACTGGATGCGGACTATACCCAATAGTAAGGACTGCAGCAATGGGATCCTCGAACATCTACATTTATGGTAGGTACAAAACTGTACTTTTCTTATTTACAGCCTTTATGGCTTGACTGATGTGGAAGTTGAATTTAAGTTTATTGTCAGGTGACCCCTAGTAGTTTAGTGTTGGTATCGGGCTCAATAATGGTGCCATTATTAGATTGAACAAAGAAGGTGCTACTGTTAGCTTGTGGTGAGTGTTGCACTGAAGGAGGAACTGAGGTGGGAAAGAATAGTAGTAACTTAGTTTTTTTTGGGTTAAGGATGCGATTCCTCTCTGAGAGCCATTTTTCTATTATAGCAAAGCAGTGTTGGGTTATTACTTGTAAATCAGGGAGAGCGACATATGAGCAAATAAGGGTGGAGTCTGCGTATTGGATGCATGTGGCTTGAGGGATAACTGAGTGAAGTTCGTTTATAAACACGGAAAAGAGAAGGGGACCTAGTATGGAGCCTTGGGGAACTCCTATGGTATTAGGTAACAGGTGAGAGAGCTTATTTTGCCATTGGACTGCCTGTTGCCTTCCGAAGAGATAGGCATGGAACTAGTTGAGAGCTGAATTATCAAAGTGGAAGGTTTCTAGCGTCTGGAGAAGTAGCTGGTGATTGATCATATCAAAAGCTTTTGACAAGTCAAGAAAGAGGGCGGAAGATATTTTTTTGTTATTACGATTTTTATTAATTGAGTCAGTAAAGGAAAGGAGGGCGGTGGTCGTACTATGGTGTGGTCTGAAGCCATGTTGAGATTTGGTCAATAGATTGTTTAGGGTGAGGTAATGAAGAAATTGTTTATGAACACATCTTTCCATGATTTTGGCTATTGGAGACAAGATTGTTATAGGTCTGTAGTTAGATGGTTCGGTAGAAGAGCTGCCTTTATGGAGTGGTATTACGTAGGATATTTTCCAGATGGAGGGGATGGTGGCCTCAGTAATAGTTCTGTTAATCAGGATGGAGATAGGGTAAGCTATAGCATCTGCTGCTATTTGCAGGTATTCGGCTGGGAGTCGATCTGCCGAGAGGGTGGTTGGTTTAAGTTTCTTCAGTAAGATTCTGATGTAGGAGGTGGGTATATGCTGTAACTTAAAGGAGGGGAATGTTTCTTCAGTAGAGTTAGTTTGGGGAGAGGAAGGGGGAGGTAGTTGATTGGCTAGTGATTGAATAGTCTCAGTAAAGAAGGAATTAAAAGTATTAGCTACGACTTCTGGGTTTTTGTCAATAAGTGTCTCAGGGGTAGGGGTAGCTGATTTTCCAGGATGGAGGAGATTATTTAAGCCTGCCCAGAACTTCTTTGGGTTGTTCTGGTGTTTCTCTTGAAGGTGACAGAAATAGTTTTTTTTGTCCAGTGTGCTGGCTTTTTTTGTTTCATTTCTAAGTTGCTGGAATTTAATACGATCTAGGGGTGCCTTAGTGGCTCGCCATTTGTCCCAGGCTTTGTCTCTAAGTTTAATTTTGGATTTAGTTTCCCTGGTTAGCCAGGGAGCTATCCTCACCTTAGTTCTGGTAAGTCGGTTAGGTGCATGAATGTCCAGAATATTTAGGAATGTGTCATTAAAAAATGCCACACTCTCCTCAAGGGGTAGAGTTTTTAGCTTAGACCAGTTACAGGACTTGAGTTCTGCTACAAATTGCAATGGAACAAATTTCTTCTTATTTCTAACAAGTCTATGTATGGGAAGGTTTGTGCTGGTAACTTTGTGTTTTATTATGAAAGTGACATGATGGTCACTTAGATCGTTAGGAAGGGTCCCAGTGGTATATTTATGGGAGTGGTTATTGGTAAGAATCCAGTCTAGTATACTCTCTTTTTGGTGGGCATTTCCTACTCTTGTTGTAGAGACTATATTTTGGGAGAATCCATGCAGGTTAATGGGCATGGGATTAGTCTGTGCAGAACATTGGGTCCAGTCAATGTTGACATCGCCAAGTACAATGGTTTCTTGAGGGTAGTTAGTGGCTAACCAGTTTAACGTTTGCTCCATAGTTTCTAAGTTATTCCCAGGCGGGATATAAATTACAGAAAGGTTAATACTTTTTTGGTTATTTAAGTATATTTTTAGGGCTATTGACTCTGCATTAGCAACTTTAGGTGCTTGGATAGGATGCATTATGATTGCATTACTATGTCTAGGCAATTCAGATCTTCTATCTCAGCTCAAAAGAAAAAAAAAATTCCTTAGTTACACTCATTTGCTCACCCAGTATTCCTGGCAGAGTATTCTGTAGGGAATTTTTAGTCTGCCAACTCATTACACTCCCAAAACATACATTCTCAGTTACCTGTTTCTTCCCCGTTACACCTCCAACATTTGTCATCTACTTAAGGAAAGCTTCTTTGGAGTCTATTTGGGGTGTAGAAGTGATCTATGCAAAGAGCTCCAAGCAAAAATCCTAAATGTTCTACACTTTGTTGCATATTTGGGAGCCATACATATGTCCTCCCACTGTTTCTTTGTGCATATCTAATCTCTCTTCCCAATCTTTTCTGACCTCTTTTGATCGATTTCCTATAGTTAATATGTAATATTTTTTGTTCTACTAATTATCCCTTTTTAACAGCAGCTCATGTTTTAGTTTCAGTCAAAACCTCAACCAGTGTAGGTCTTTCATTTAGGATTCCTCTATCCCTCCCTCTTTCTGTATACTATATCAATCCCTGATAGAGAAGGCAATCATTTTTCTGCAATCCATATCTGTTCTTGGCATCTTCTGATTCTGTTGCCTGTCGTTCTTTAATTTGTCCTCAGTACCTTGGTTCCTTTACCAGCTGCCGCCAGTAAATATCAGCCCCATCTTGTCTGTTCTCTGTACTCCTAATTAGTCATTTCAATTGGCAAAATCTCCTTTATCCATTTACTTGTTGGCTAAGTTCTTAATATTCTCTGTGGTACTTTATAAATATAATACTCTGTATGACTTTTATTTTCCTTAAGGATCTGAGACCAAAATTCCATTATTTCCTTGTTACTTGAATTATCCCCCCCCCCTTCAAGTATGGTATTGTTATTGGACCATTGTGTTCTTGCCAGTGCTGTTTTTCAGCCTGGGCCGGGGTAGAAGGTGAACTTTAGAGGCAAGAGATTAATTCATTAAAGGTTACCAAAAATTGAGTCTTAATTCACTTTTAACACAGAAGCTATCTTGCCTTGAAAACAAAATAAATAAACCTTCCCAAAAAACAAATGGTAGTAGTACTCTTTGGATAAGAACAGATCATGTTCAGAGCTGTTGTCTACTAGTGAGTTTTCACACAGTCAGTGTTAGTCATATTGATCGCTGCTTTAGTAGCCTTAGCTCTATGTATTGTACCTTGCCAAGGATATAACAGCCGGCCAGCTTCCATAGCTAGGGGGTTACTTCCACATCCCCAAACTATCAGGAAGCTCTAGCCGAGTAAAAGATAAGTCTGGGTTCCAAGCCCTTCATAGCTTTACTGTCGTTACAGTATGCTTCTCTGAGACTTTTGAAGATTGACGATTTGCTGTTCCTTTGCTGGGCAGAAATGTTCACTTTGGGGGAAAAAAATTCCATTTAATATTTTTGTTTGTTATTGATTATCTTCTCTTTAAGAAACGTATTTTAAAGCTAGGAGTTTGTGTCTTAACAGATTGTCACAAGACTGTACTGTACTTTTAAATTGGAGCACTTTTTTCCTGCAAGTTTAAAAAAATGTTCATAGTAACTGAAAACTGTTTTTCTGTTGAGAAATTCTGTTTATTTTACTTTGTTGGGCTGGTAGTGTTTAAGTGCTTTTTGCTGTGTTTGTGAAAATTAACTTTTAAAGACGTTTTGTTTTTACTGGCATTTGCGGTTTGTTTTCCCTGGAAAAGGGGCACCATTTTCTGCTTGACCATGGAACAGTCTGTCAGTCCTACAAGGTTAAGTATTGGGGGAAAAGTGTATGCTTCTGAACTTTGATTTTCAGAATCCGGAATTGTCAACCTCATATGGTAAGGTTTGTCCTGACTAATTGTGAAAGTATGAGGAATGTTTTTTGTCTGCGGTTTGTTCTTGTGAGGAAAAAGTTGATGTTATGTAGTCCTATATCGCCGTAATTCTTGCTGGATGGGTTCGGAGCTGATACTAAGGCTATAACCCCCTGTTCCATGGTGCCTCACGGCAATTCCCCAGATCTCGTTTGCCATGAAAGCTTAGAGGTTGTTTCCTTACTAACTCGTGGTCTAAGTAGCAGGTATTTTTTATAAATCTTATTTCTCGTCTTTTTCTTCTTATTTCTATATAAATAGTTGTTGTCTACTTACAGTGTGATTGTTGAGTGTCTGATCCCCTATTCCACCTTTTTAGGATTGTATGGCACGTTTTAGTTAGAGGGATGTAGTTGCCCATTTAAATTAGATGGGCCTTTCATCCCTGAGTGCTAGCCCTTCTTCCCTTATTATAAAAAAAAAAAAAAAAAATTTCTTCTCTTCATAACTTTGCTGTTAGTTATAGCAGTATTGTTATAATTGTTAGCCTTGTTTTCTTGTCAGCATATCCAAAGAAAAAGATAGAGAACACAAGGAACACCGCCCTTCTGGCTTCAAAAAATGTGACGTGTTCACAAAAAATGTCATTGACTGACAGTCACACTAGCTGTGTGTACTGTCTGGAAGAGGCACATTTACAAGAGCACTGTACCTTTTGCCATACCTGCAGTACTAGGGTTCTTAATAAGAGAAAACATAAATTGATCGACAGGGGTCTTATGAGTAGTTCCATCCAGGAACAGCTGGAACTTGGTCAGACAGCTCTCAAAACTGTGAAGAGAAAATCTTCAGTTCCAGCTTCAGAGCCCATTAAAAAGTCTAATGCGATGGAGCCAAGGAGTTCTGAATCCAATTCCGCTTCTTTTGTCTCGGTGCCGTCCACTTCGGTGCCGAGGCATCCTTCGGTATCGAGACACTCACCAGTTATCGACCCTATTTCACCAACATTGAGGTCTCCTATTTTAGAAAGGAGGAGATCTCCTTCTGTCTCCACCCGTTCCTGCAGGATGCTTTCAGATGAGGATATCGAGTGGGTGGTGAAGAGGTTGCTCTGTGACCCGGCTCTGGCTAAAAAATTAGCTGTTCTGGACCTAAAAGCTTCGGTGCCATCCCATCTCCAGGCTACTGCACTTCGGGTTCTTCTATGTTGGATCCTTTGATTCTGAGAATTCTTCCTGCTTCCTCGGAACCAGTAACTCTATCCTCAGCGGCTCAGTCTGGAGCTGAGGGATCTGGGAGCCGACGTTCTCAAGTCTACTCCGAGAAGGATAGTCACCCCGTTTTTTTCTTTGGAACCGACCCACCTTCTCGGTGCTTCAGCTCGACTGAGCTCTGTTCCCATGTCTGCTTCGGAACCGGACTCTCCTGCTCGGAGCCGACCTTCCATCTCCTCAGAGCGGAGGTCGTCTTCAGAGCGGGGTAGAAAGACCTTCGAAGCAATAGAGAAAGCTTTGTCCAGTGCCAAAGCTCGAAGCGATAGAGAAAGCTTTGTCCAGTGCCAAAGCCCTGCCTCTGGACCCAATGTCCCACCAGCAGCCGGCAGCAACCTCTTCTCCCCCACCACCCCCTCAGCATAGGGAACCAGAGACTCAAGCAGCACCCATTGGAGGTGTCCCCTCTTCCGAGACCTCCCCAGATTATCCTATTGGAGAGCTCCCTCAGAAGAGACTTTGTAAGAGGAAGCACATTGACTAACCTGAGTCTGTCGCATAAAACACTGATTTGGATGAGTCAGAAGGGTCCCCTAGATCCCCCTTTGAGGATGTCTCCTTTGCTGACATCTTGGAAATCCTTAGATGAGTGATTGAAAGACCTCTTACCCTACTGAGGATGAATCTGTGTACCGTCAGGCCTTTGGTTCCTGACCTTCCACCTCCTGGGTGACACCACCTTAAGACCAACTCTTGGGGGTCATAGCCTAGAAAGCCTGGACCTCCCCGGGCACAGTGGAGCCTGTCCCGTGGAGGCCAAACAAATTTATGACTGCTCCGGAAGATAAGTCCTTTCTTTCTAAGGGAGTTCCTGTGGATGCTATGGTGGTAGCAGCGGCCATGAAAAAGAAGTCTGAGACATCATCTAATATCCATCGTCCTAATAGATCCAGGACGATGGATAGGTATGGAAAGCGTACCTTCTCTTCAGTGGCATTTACCTTAGGATCACTGAATTTACCTGTACCATTTTACTAGACTTCAAAGGGATCTGCTGAAGGAGGTGGGAGACGCCCTTCAGGGTTCAGTAGCTTCGGGATCCACAGACAAGGTATCTGCGCAGCTCTCCACCCATACATCTATAGCTAACTCCTCCATGAGGCTGATTTCCTATGCAGTGGATGGAGTGAGCAGGGCAGCTGCAGCAGGAATTTCTCTTAGAAGGCATTCCTGGATGCATTTATGTAACTTCACGGAATCCTTTGTCTTCCTTTACAGACGTCCCCTTTGATGGTTCAACTCTTTTTGGACCACAGATAAGAGAATTTGGCCAGGTGCGAGCAGGAAGGGAAAACCTTATCTGCTGTCTGAGTCGGTTTCTCCCTTCCTTCTAGACCCTTTCCCAAGGGTCAAACAAATGTGGTTCTGTAAATCCCAAAAGGTTTTCCTCCGGCACAAGGTCAACCCTCCCGTAGAGGCAGAGAGGAGGATATAATGGAAGACGCAGCCCTTGCGGCAGAGGAGGTCCACAACATCAGGGAGATAGAGAGCCTTTCTCTAATCGTCCCTGAGGGGTTGCACGACTGTCCGCCTCTTGAAGTATTCGGGCATTGTCTTTCACTGTACCCAAGAGCCTGGTTACAAATTTCCCAAGACCGTTTGGTACAAACCATAATATCCAGAGGTTACCTTATTCCCTTTGTTTCCAATCCTCCTGTAAACCGGTCTGTACCAGATGTCCACCCATTCAATTAGACCATGCAACATCAGAGGTGGTCATCTTGTTGCTGCAAAAGAGTCATCCAAGAAGACCCCATGGAGCAAATAGGATCCGGAACTTACTCGCAATTCTTTTTAGTTCCAAAAAAGATGGGATTGGAGATCAATTCTAAATCTCAGCAAACTCAAGTCTGTAAAGAAATCGAGGTTCCATATGATCACTCTGCAGTCGATATTTCTCTTTATCGGGAAAGACAATTGGATGTGCTCAATAGAGCTTCAGGATGCGTTCTACCACATCAAAATGGACAGGCACTCCAGAAGACACCTACACTTTTGGCTGGGAGACAGTAATTTTCAATTTCGAACACTGCTCTTTGGCCTCACTACAGCCACCAGAGTGTTCACCAAATTCAAGGCAGTGGTAACGGCTCACCTGAGACATCAAGGATTCCAGGTGTATCTGTACCTAGACGACTGGCTCCTCACTGCTACCACCAAGCACCAACTAATCAGAACCAGGGGCGAGAGACTGTCCTTGTGTGCCAGATTAGGCATTACAATAAACCTAAAAAAATCAGCTTTATCTCCATCGCAGGGCATTGTATTCTTAGGCTCAGAAGTAGACTCAACCACCATGACAGCAAAATTGACACCAGAAAGGATGGAATCGTTGCACAACTAAGTAAGATTCTTGCTGAAGAGAGACAAAGTACAGGTCAGGATAGTCCTTCAGGTCCTAGGGACTATGGCTTCTACCATTCTCTTAGTTCCTCTAGTCCATCTGCATATGAGAGTACTTCAGTGGTTACTATTTGCCCAGTGCTCAATGCAGGATCTTCCCTTGTCTCACCAAATACTCATCACAAACTTCTGCAAGAAGGATCTAACATGGTGGTTACATATGGATCAACTTCATCTGTCACCCATATGCTCCCCCTCAAGAAAATGCAGTCTTGACTATGGATGCCTCCCAGATAGGGTTGGGGGCATTATCTGGGAATGACGGTCCAAGGTACTTGGCAGAATCATGAGAACCACTTGCACATAAATGTTCTGGAGATGAGAGCGGTGCTATACACATTGCAAGCACTTCACAATTCTCTTTCCACTGGGACAATTACGATTCAGTCAGAAAACATGTCTGTAGTGTGGTACATAAACAAGCAAGGGGAAACCAAGTCTTACCCACTTTGTTGAGACGCTTTAAGAGTATGGAAATGGGTGATGGACACTCAGTGCTTTCTGGTAGCAATGTATACCCCGGGGAAGTCCAATGTGATAGCAGACAAACTCAGTCAAGCAATTCTGATGCCTCATGAGTGGTCCCTGAATTCAAAAGTTGCGGAAGAGATTTTTCGCAAATGGGGCCAGCCTTGCTGCAACCTATTCTCCACGTACATGAACACCAAATGCAGCAGCTACTTTGCCCTGATTCCCCATTCGGGGATGTCACCCAGGGATGCTCTGGTCCACAATTGGCCTCTGGGACTCCTTTATGCTTTTCCACCTTTTCCTCTCATTCCAAAGGTGATTCAGAAAGCAAAACTGTTGGGAGTACCCTGATCCTCATTGCTCCTTACTGGCCTCGCTAAGTCTGGTTCCCCTTCCTGTGGCCCTATCTCTTGGAGGAACCATGGATTCTAGAACCATCTCCAGACCTCCTGATTCATCAGTCAGGTCAGTTCAATCCTACTGTCCAAACCCTGAAATTGACAGCATGGCTGATCCAGTTCCACGAATAGCCAGGTGTGTTTCCCTTTCCCCTACAGTCAAACACTTTCTGATTTCTTCACACAAACCTTCCACTAGGAAATTGTATTCCAGTAAATGGAAAAGGTTCTCCTTTTGGGCAGCAAACCAAGACATAGATCCCTACTCAGCTCGTATAGAGTCTGTCCTGTCCTTCCTGGCATCCATTTTTCAAGAAAGAGCTGCAGCTGCTACTATTAGAGTTTAGTTAGCTGACATCTCTAATTATCATTTTGGCTACATGGGAAATCCAATCATGTCCCACTCTTTATGCAAAACCTTTTTGAAAGGAGGAGTCCTCAGAGCTCCAATCAGGCAACCACTGGAGCCCTGGGATCTAAACCTAGTTCTTACATCTTTAATTTCTCCACCCTTTGAACCCTCTTCTTCATCAGATGTGGAATTCTTGTCTTGGAAGATGTTGTTAGTGGCTATAACATCTGCTAAGAGAGTTTCAGAATTGCAATCCTTACCATTCAACCTCCTGACATTGTTTTCCACAAGGATAGAGTCTCACTTAGAACTAATCCTTCCTGTCTTCCTAAGGTATGTTCAGAGCATAATCTCAACACAACTATTGAACTACCAGTTTTCTTCCCAAATCATACTAATAAGTCAGAATACAGACTGCACCAATTGGATGTCCACAGAATTCTCAGGTTTTACCTGCACAGGACTAAAGAATTTCGAAAATCAGACCAATTATTTGTTTCCATTACAGACAAAAATGAAGGCTTGCCTGTTTCTAAGGTCACTTTGTCTAAATGGCTTTCAGACTGCAGTGAATTTGTTTACAAAGCTGCTGGCAAACAATTACCAGCCAAAGTAAAAGGCCATGCAGCCAGAGCAGTATCTACTTCATATGCCTTTAGATTAAAACTCCCAATTGCTACCATTCGTGCAGCAGCTATTTGGGCAAGACCTCATACTTTTGTCACGCATTACAAATTGGATTTGGCTTCCTGGGACAGGTCATCCTTTGGGTCCACTTCGCTGAAGAGTCTCTTCGCTTGAGCCACCCAGGATAAAGGTGCTAGGGACGCTGTCCCATCCAGCAAGAATTACGGCGAGATAGGACTATATAACATAAAGAAGTTATGTACTTAACATAACATTCCATGTTTGTAGTCCATCTCGCCTACATTCTTGTGTCCCACCCACCTTCCCCCTTCCTGTTTCCTGGAAGAACTGGTGGACTATACATTTTGCTATCTCACCTGGTTGTAGTTATCTGTCCACCTGGCATGGATAATAATACAGAGTGTTCTGTTTTTATGTGCATAATTATTGAGAGTTTACTGACTATTATGTACCTATTTACTTTCTTGCAAACAAGGTCTGTGGAACTGCCATGAGGCACCATGGGATAGAGGTTAGCCTCGAGCCAGTAAAAGCTCTCGAGATTTAGTATCGGCCAAATCAGAGCCGAATATCGCTCTGAACCCATCCAGCAAGAATGTAGGTGAGTTGGACTACAAGCATGGAACGTTATGGTAAGAACATAACTTTTTTTCTGTTCAAGTCACTTTTCATTGTATACAGTGTGTGTGTATATGAATCTGTTGATACTTCAATGGCTGTTGTGAGAAAGTTTGCTTGGCTCCGTTTTCATAACTTCTCAGATAAAAAATGAGATTTTAAATTATCCTATGGATAGAAATTTCGTTTTTGGCCCTTCCCTGTACAGTTAATCAAAAAGTGTGATTAAAGGGGTAAGCTAATACAGGGAAGATTTTTCAGCCCTCCTTTTCCAAATTTTCCAAGAGATTTCTCTTAACTCCTCACCCAGTTTTGGTTTAAGACAATTTAAACAGTCTCAAAATGCAGGTAAACAGATATTTAAGAAGAAATGACAAGGGGATTCCAAGAAGAATTCTGGAAAATCCCAAAACTAAAGACAGTACTAAAAGTCAGCATGACTATTTAAGAGACTTTGTTCCCCCTTTTTTTATTCCAGAAAATCTGAATCTCCACTTCCCCTCTTTGGAAACAGATAAATTCAGATAAATGGATTCTGAAGATCATCACATTTGCAGATGGCAGTGGAAGGAAGTTCCTCCTTTGCAGGGGGTAATTCCTAAACCTCCAGGCCAGACTTTCTTTCCACCTGTCCATCAGATATTGTTCAGGGAGTGATAGAATTAGTTTCTCTTACCAGCTGGGAAAGGGGTTTTATTCAATAATGTTTTTAGTGCCAAAGAAATATGTTTGTGATGGTGCCTAAATTTAAACTGATGTCACTTCACAAACTGTTGCCTCTCCTTCCTTATTCAAGTTTCCTGGTAACGCTAGATGTAAAAGATGCTTATCACATTCCAATTCATCCAGACTTCTGGTGCTTTGTAAGTTTTTGTGCATCTGAATCACATGGAGTTTTCTGCCTTACCCTTTAGACTACCCACTGCACCAAAAGTGTTTGCAAAGTATCTAGCTCCATTTATAGCTCATTGCAGACTACAGGTATCCACATTTTTCCATATTTAGACAACTTGCTTATCTTTGCAGAGTTGTTTTCAAAGAATCAGAAATAGCACACTTGGGTGAGAGAACTCTTACGCAAGCTGAGATTTCAAGAGAACATTCAAAAGTCTTAACTCACAGGATTGTGTTTCTGAGATGTCAGTAAGGTATCACAGTTCAAAGAGCTTTCTTACACAAGAAAATATAGATCTGTACATAGATCTGTTTCTAGGGCTTTCCACTTGTATGTCTGTCACTGGAAGGGAATACCTCAGGATTTTGGTGTCATGGCTTCTCTGATTCTCATATCATCCCTGGCAAGACTCCACATGAGAAAGATACAGTGGTATCTGAAGTCTCTTTTGATCCCTTGTCATTTCAGATCCCAGTGATGGGCTTTGTCAAAAGAGAACTCATTTGGTGGAGACAACATATATCCTTAAATCCAGGTCTCCCTTCCTGTTCCAAAGTAGTCACCACAGACACTGCAGACTTTGCTTGGGGAGCAGTTTCAGGAGGGATAAAAGACCAGGGTGTGTGGGAGTCCAAGGACAGATGCAAGCACCTAAATATATAATAGATGCTTGCCCTGATTAAGACACTCAAGTTGTTACAGACAATGCTACAGTCATGAGGTACAGCAACAAGCAAGGGGAACTATGTCATACTCTCTCTGTAGACTGTTAGCTTGGAATGTAGCTCCACAACAGTCTCATTCTACAGGCATCCTACTTTCCATCAGAGCAGAATTGTGTGGAAGACAAGCTGAGCAGGCCTCATAAATGGAAACTAGATTGTAGTCTTACAAGATTTGATCCATCTGTGGGAAGTTCAAGTAAATATCTCTGCCTCCTCTCAGAATAATCAGCTGTCAGTATTTTGATCTAGGGCACCATGCAAGAAGGCCTGAAAGACGCATGTTTTTTTCTTTTCCTTGGATATGAATGTTCCTATATACTTTTCCATGCTTTTCACTAATCTCCACAGTACTTCTGAAGATTCAGTAGGACTCCCCCAAGACCATTGTGGTTGACTCCCTTTTGACCCAGGTAACCATGAATATTCCTCATGTTTCATTGTTGCAGTCATAACTGATGGGATTTCCTGCCATGGAAAGCACTTGGTCGGCCTAACTACCAGAGAATTTTCTCCTCCTCCTAGGGCTGGCAGACACCTTGACTGACATCAAGACACCCGAGTATAAAGGAAGTCAGCCATTGCCATAACCTCAGATGTCCTTCCATATCACTGTTGCAGTATTTTTACTAACTGGATCCCCTGGCTAGAATAGCCCAACATCCGGCCAACATACCCAAGTCTCAAGGACGTTGTGCGTCACACGTATGCTCCCAGCTTACTGCGTAGGGCATAAAGATGACATACGGACATACATACCTCAGAACAACTTTGACTCCAGTCCAGATTTCATCTTTGATAGTCAGTCTAAATGCTCCTTTGTGCTGGTTACCAAGCCATTTTCAGATAAGTGCCCCATTGGGGTTTTCGTCTTGTCTTATTTTTTCTTTTGGCTTGCGAGTTTACATGTCATCCAGAAAGGGAAAATGTCAGTGTGGGAGACAGATTCACCATAAAGTCGTTTTTGCTTGGGTGCTTCTCACGACCATACTTTGGGCAATTTGTCAAACGTTTGTCTATAAGATCCTTCGTAGTTCTCTCCTCCTTGTCTATCTACTTAGAGAACCAATGTCTTAAGTTGTTGGTGTAGGGTGCAGTGGTGAAATCGTCCCATCTCTAGGGTCAGCTGTCTGCCAGGAAGACCAAAAAAGTAGGTCAGATTCCACTGCTGTACCACCTCCCCCTGGATGTCTGTCTTGAAGCTGGTGAAAGCTAAGAGGATTGTCCGGTTGTTTTTTTTGGATTCCTCTGCTGTGACCACTTTGAAGACTAGCATTAATCTGGCTCCTTGCATGTCCTCTGAGGATTTGCAGATGTCATTTGTGGATGTTGAGGGGGAAACCTCTGCTGATCATATCTGAGTGACCTAGGGACATTCTGCAGATTCTTGTTCGGAAGGAGATTTCCCCTACATTAATTTAGTGTTGGCAAGGATCCAAACTTCTTAAGTTCTTTAGGGCTGATGTTTAGTTTCTGCTTTTTTAAAAGGACATGTTTCCCTGCTCCCAAAAAAATCTCCAGCATGAATGGCAGGATTTTACACAAGGGTTGTTTAATGCACTCATGGCCTTGTTGCCTCCCCAGGGGGTTTCTGTTCCTGCCTCCAGTCCTTGATCATCTGCTCTACTTAGGTGTTTGGAACAGGACTCTTCTAATGAGGACTTGGACTTCGGGGAAGAGCCTTGGCTTACTCCTCTGAATTATTCTCTATTGGACTATAGTTTTAGGGAGGAGGAAGATTCCCTTAGTCCAAATCCTCCCTTTGAGGAACTTTCTTTTGGTGATACTGTATCTAGTATGATAGAATTATTTAAATAGGACTGTATTCAGGTTTCTGACATCCAGAAGAGGTATTGTGAACTCCTCCAAATGGAGTCTCCTAAGCCCTCTGCTGTCCCTCTGGTGCTAACTGCCATGTTAGACACATGTTCAGCTGCTTCACAGTGTCCTGATTCCCAGCCTCCAGCCCCTAAAAATCCTGACAGGATTTATAAGGTGCCTGATGACTGTAAGTTTCTCTACAAATGTACTTCTGCGGACATTTCTGTTGGTCTCTTCTGACAAACCTTCCAAGCTCTTGCATTCTACTAAAGTGCTTCCTTCTGACAAGGATAGTAGGGCCATGGAATGGCTAGACAAAAATGTGTGTACTGCTGTCATCCTGACTTTTTAGGCTATCAATTATCAGACCCACATGACCACATCTGATCTGGTCTGATCCCAGTTATTCTCATTAGGGGTAATACATAATTATCGACCCATGGGATGAGTAAGGCCAATCTATAACCAAATGGGATAGGTTATTCTGAGCATAAAAATGGAAATTGGATAGACTTAAAATATCCATTAGTGGTAGCTAGTCTAGTACTTATATGAACATATTTCTTAGCTCTTTCTCAACCTTAGTAGATTATCTGTGATCTTTCTGAGGGGAAGGTTTTGTCCCTCTCTTTGTTGGGCTCCACTTCTCAGTCAGGTGACTTGCTATTTTGTTAAATGTAGTTATGATGCAGGTGATGCTTCTTCTAGAGTTGCTGCCTTTGGTTTTATGTTGAGACATTACTCTTGACTATACTTCTAGCCTTCACCTGATTATGTTAAGGCTAAATTGATGGATGCTCCCCTTGATAATAAAATTATGTTTGATTCTGCAGCTGCTGAGCTTTTAAGTCCCTGCAAGAAAAGAGCAAGGCCATACAGGAATTTAAGTATATTTTTGTTTCCCCTATTAGTAAATTTCAAAGGAGTTATCCTTCCAAGCCTGTCTTTGTGCATAGACAGTCTTGCCCTCCTCCCAAAGGTAAAAGAGTGTTCTAGACTGGCTCCTCCTGCTAACTCTACCTAGACTCCTACTACTCAGAAACCTCCTTTTCCAGACAAGCCAGTTTGTCTATCTGCTTACCTCCATCTTAAGACAGGTTCCTTTGTCTCTCCTTCTCTCCCTGTCTCTTCCCATTGGTTAAGGATCACTCAGGATTCTTGGGTTCTGTCCATCATCCGTCAGATACTTTTCATGGTGTGTAAATCCTTTCATCCTTTTTTGGGCATTTCCCAGTCTCAAAAGGAACAGCTGCCCTTTTTTCTGGTGTTCCTTCAGGGCCTTTTTTCTCAAGGAACCATTCAGGCAGTTTCTGCTTTTCAGAAGGGGAAGGGGTTTTATTCCAGAATATTTTTATTTTGCAGGAAAGAAGGCACCTGGAGGGCCCACTCTGGACCTTTCCCAGCTCAACACCTTTCTGAAGATCCCTTCTTTTTGGATCATGTGCCTTCAGACTCTGTTTCCTCTTCTACCCCAGCCTTTCGTGGTCTCTCTGGATCTCAGTGATGCTTTTCTTCACATTCCTATTCATCCCAGTTTCAGGAAATATTTGCATTTCTCTGTTTCTTCCATGCATTTTCAGTTCTCTGTTTTGCCTTTTGGCCTTTCTACTGTTAGAAGGGTTTTCACCAAATGCATCATTCCTGTGATTGCATTTTGCAGGATGAGGGGAATACAGGTCTTTCCTTACCTGGATGACATGCTCATTCAGGCTTCCTCCCCAGAGAGTTTTCTTCAGCACCTTCACTATGCTGTTAGCATCTTGAAAAAGCCTAGGGATTATGATAAATTTCCAGAAATCCTTCTTGGCTTCTTCTCAGGATCATGTTTTTCTCAGTTGCAGGATCCAGACCATTCCTATGTTGGCTTCCCTGCCACAACCAAGGCTCATGCTCTAATTGCCTTTTTTCGATCCCTCCTCCTTGTGTCTGTATTATGGCCAGCGTGTTTCTATGGACTCTGGGATTCATGGCTTCCACCATTCCTATGCTTCCTGTAGGCAGACTATAAGAGGACGCTACAGTGGTTCCTGAAGTCTGTATGGCTCCAACACTCATCCTTTAGTGAAGCCAAGACCAAAAAAAAAAAAAAACTCTAAACAAATGGTAAAACAAAAACAAAAAAAAACAATTTCAAATAGTCCAAATACAAGCATGTTCCACAAACAACGTGTCACAAAATAAGCTTTCACAATTCACTCCAGGGCTTTCACCCTTTTACCTGATTATTTTATATTTTATATTTCATTTCATAAATTTAATTAAAATTGCTATTAATTTTAAAGATTTTAACAACATTTTTATATAATAATATATGTTAAAAAAAAATAATTAAAAAACAAAAAAAAAATGTAAAAAAGCTGGGAATTATTAGATGTTGTTTTATTTTTTTTTTAGTTTTTATTATATATTATATAATATTATTTTTTTTATATATGTAAAAAAAAAAATTATATAAAAAAATAAATTTTTTTTCATATACCATTTGGTTGCTGTTTTGCAAAATACAAACAATAAAAAAAAAACCGCGTCCTTTCCAGTAAAAGCTCACAAACAAACGTGTTCTGGCGCTTTCACAGGTGTAATTTCTCATTTTCAACAGGCCTTGCTTATATATTGTGACAATCATTTCATTAATTAAAATCATTAAATTAATAAAACATTTATAAGAATTTTTCACATATTTAAATGTGAATAAAATATTAAAAATGTTAAAAAAAAAAAAAAATATCAAAAAATGCTTCCTTAGAGCTTAATTAGATTTTGTTTTTTTTGTATTTTATGTAAGTTATTACATATATAGAATTAATTATATTATAATAAAAAAAATAAAAAATAAAAAAAAATAAACGTGTTGCCATATACCATTTGGTTGCTGTTTTGCTTCGCTCATCCTTTAGACTTTTTAGTCCCTCTTCTTCCATGTCTCAAACTAGAGCTTTTTTGGTGGATTAAACCACTGCCTCTCAACCCAGGGCTTCCTTTTCAGCTCCCAGTCCCCTCTCAGGGACTATTTTCAAATGCCTGGGACAGGGGGTGGGGCAATACTTTTGGCCCTGTAAAGGTCTTTGGCCCGTTCATTGGAGGGCAGACCATATCAACATCAAGGAGATGAGTTCTCCTCCTTGCTCTTTAGGCCTTCCATACTCTTTCTTCCAAGGCCTCTCAAAAACTTTACAGACAATACTACAGTGATGTGTTACATCAACAAGCAAGGGGGGACAACGTCCTACCTTTTGTGCAGACTAGCTCTTTTGGTTTGGGATCTGGCTGTCTAGTATTAGATGAATCTTCAGGCTGTTTATATTCCTTTTAGAACAAAGCATTGTGGCAGACCCGCTGAGCAGGTCTATAACACAGGTTCACAAGTGGATGCTTCACAGAGATTTGTTTTTGGACATTGCCCTCCAGAGGGGCACTCTTCAGGTAGATCTTTTTGCCTCCCCTCTGAACAGACAACTTTCTCTTTTTTGTACCAAAGTCTCAAGTCCTATGGCATGGAAGGTGGATGATATGTCTTTCTTGGAAGGGGATGTTTCTCTACATCTTCCTTCCCCTTCCTTTCATACCAAGGGTGCTGCTCAAGGTAGAGCAGGACTCCCCAAATCCTTGCTGGTGACTCCCTTTTGTCCAGAGAGCATTGGTTCCCTCTTCTGCATCTAGCAAAGGGCAGTCACCACAAGTTTATCTCACTGGGTGGATCTACTCACTAAGACAAGAGGTCTCTCACCCATCCTCACTACTTGTCCACTGTTCAACTGACAATGTGGGTGATAGGGTTTTGATCTCTTTTTGACAACTTTATTCTGAGGACTTGCTTTGGGTTCTGCAGGAGACCAAGAAACCCACTACCAGGAAATCTTGTGTGTCCAAATGGAAGAGATTTTATTTCTGGTGCCTTGCTTATAACCAGGATCCACTTCCTGTGGAGGCTCATCAGGTTCTCTCTTATTTGTGTGAGTTGCTGCATACTGGGTTGTCATACTCTTCAGTTAAAGCTCGACTTTCAGCTATTTCTCCCTGTCTGCCTTTGACTCCTCCTTTAGACATCTATGTTTGGGATCAAATAATTTCTTAAAAGTGTCCTGCATATTAGGCCTCCCAAGAAACCTATTCCTCCTTCCTGGGACTTCAGTTTTGTTCTTGAAAAATTGACTCTTCATCCTTTAAGAGCCTGCAGCTTCATCTTTCTTGCAGCATTGTACATGGAAGATTGTTTTTCTTTTGGCCCTTAATTCAGATAGGAGGGTGTCTGAGTTTCAGGCCCTTAGTTTTTCATGGGAACAGGATGCCTTTGTACTAATCCTTTTATGCCCAAGGTGGTTAATGAATTGTCTGTTAATCAGCCCACTTTTTCCTTTCTCCACAGTCTGGTAGTGAGAAGGTTTTTCACACCTTGGATTTGCATAGAAGCTCAGATATTTGGATAAAACTAAGGCCATTCGCAAGTCTGAGCAACTCTTGCTTCTTTTCTTCCTAGATCTTTCATTTTGGCTGTGTCTAAGCAAACCATTTCTTCATGGATCTTAAGGACATTTCTTTTTGTTACCCCTTCCATGAGAAAAGCATTTCTGCTTCTGTAAATTCTCATTTTACCAGGGTTGTGGCTTCCTCTAGGGCTTTTTTTCAAAAGACTGGATGTAAATACCATCCTTGAGGCTGCTACTTGGGACTTCGATTCATATATTTACTAAACGTTAAAACTGAATGTGGTTTCCAGGTCTAGAGTTGTTTTTTTCCAGAGCTGTCCTACCTGGGTTTTTTGAGGGCCCTGCTGGGCTTTCCTCCTCCCAAGTTTCCTCTTGAGCTTTTGCAGTTTCCCTTTGGTTATGAATACTGCAACAGTGATATGAAAGGACAGAGTACAGTTGTGTAAAATCTTACCATAGCAATAGATGTCTCTGTCTTCACTGTTGCAGTATTTGCTCCCCCCTTTTCTCTGGTGATCCTCCTTTTTTTCTTTCTGGATGCACATGTTCCTCCTTTTCTCTTTGGACTATTGTTCCTCCTGGAGCTATGCAGTTCTGAGGTATGTATGTCTGTACGTCATCTTTATGCCCTACACTGTGAGTGGAGAACACAAGTCTGAGGTACGACGTCCTTGAAACCCTAAGGCTTTGATATACTGGTCGGTTGTTGGTGTGCTCTTGGCAGGGGGGGGGGTCCCATTAGTAAAGAATACTGCAACAGTGAAGAAAAGGACATCTACTGTTCTGGGAAGATTTTACATAACTGTACTTTTTTGTGCCATCAGAGCCCAGAAGTAGTGTGCTAGTCAATGTGTTGGTTAGTCTGCACCAGAGAAAGATGACGTCTAAAGCCAAGTACCTCATTGGGGAGCTTCTCATATTCTTTGTGACTAATTTCAAGGTAAGTTAATAACTGCCTCTGTTGTGTCAAGCGAATACCACACTGGGGCTTTCATTCCTTCTGTGTAGCTTGTTTGGGCCCAGAACATGACATACCTAACTTTCAGTTCTGTGCTTGCTTTAAGAGTAGAACAGTGAAGCATAGTGATGCAATTTTAGCTACTCACTTCAGTGAATTACTACGGCCTTTGCATACTATGTCATCCACTGGTCGAGATGAGGTTGATCTCCCGAGATGTAAAAAGGAAAAGGGACAAAACTTAGGGTACCTGGCAAACCTTGTTCTCTGTCTGCCAGTCCACCTAGGCTTGCTATTGTTAAAGAAGGTGAGATACCTCTGTATTCCCCTCTGATGCTTGAGGTTGTGACACTGGCCTCTATTGAGGCATGTTCTGAGTCTGATATTCCACCAGGTCCCTCTACTTCCTTACAAGATGGACTAGGGTCATCTGTTGGGTCTGGAGCTGCTTTGCAGGTTCTGGCTTCTGACAATTGCTCTCAGACTGATGGGGTATCAGGAGTTGCTCATTGTTGGGAGATTTTCAGTTCACTGTTTTCTGTATTCGGCTGTCCCTTGACATCCCAGCCCTAGAGTGGACATCTCCCTCAGGTCTAAGCCCAAGGCCTCACATAAGGTTGCAACCAGCTTGCCCTAGCTGAAGCCTACTGGCTACCACTCCCAAACTTAGACCTATCAACAGGACCTGGTTAGGTTGGCTGAGGTTTTGATCACCATAGTCAAATCCAGACACCTCTATCTCCCTGGTTCTGCCCCTGAATCTTCTCCTGGTAAAAAAAAGGGATATTTCCAACAGGAATCCTCTCAGGATAACAGTGACAAGTCCACCTTTGAGGAAGATTATCTATTGCTTGTTATGGGAGTTCAGATGCTGATGAGAACTTGCCTCAGCGCCACCCCCCCAAACACACAGCAAGGGCATTTCCTTTTTCGGAGACCCTCCATACCCGGAGGCAACACAGGACTATCGTACAATCCAAGAAGGTTAGGGAATTTCTAAAACTTCCTGAGCAAAAACCTCTTTCCATTTCTCCAGTCTTAGAGGTGGTAGATGATGTCTTGCTGGATTTTTCATTGCAACCAGACGCCCTGTCCTCTGACCCTTGGAAACTTGATAGATTTTACTGGGTTCTAGATTCCCACAGACACCTTCTCAAGAACCCTGTAGCAGACCCTGAAGTGGTGACTCAGTGTCCTAAGGGAGGCAAAACTAGTACTTCCAAAAATCCCATGCCAACTGACAAGGTAGAACCTTAGACAGGTTTGGAAAGAGTCTACACCTCTGTTGCTCTCATCATAAGGGTTTTGATTTGTTAGTTTTATATGATGAAGCGTCAGAAAACCATTTCAGACCAGATGAAGCAAAAACTGGTGGTATTGAAAATAAGGCCGTCTCCGAGGAACTGCTAGACTTGTGCAATTCTTGGTCTCAAGTAGCTAAGCACTTCTTGCATTGCAGTTATGATGCTATGGAAGCTTCCAGCAGGGCAGCAGCTACAGGATCTGTCATTAGAAGACATGGTTGGCTGAGGGAACATTCCCTACCTAAACACGTAAAATCCTGTCTCTTGGATGCTTCTTTGGACAATGATTTCCTTCAGCTCTGCTTAAGATGGAGTATAAGGCCCAGTCTAAGCAAATGGTCAAGAACTTTCTTTAGGTTCAACCTCCTCACTTCAGTCACAGTTTCCCTACTAAACACTAGTCCTTTCTGACCTCCCAGTCTAAGCCTTGACATAGGAGACCTCGAAGGGAAAGGAGTCAAAGGTGGCAGCAACTGGAACCGAGACAGTGGCATGCAGATTCTAGTAGGCCTGGAGGATTCTGCCAACAGGGACCCAGCAGAGAGCACAATCATGACTCTTCACGACACACTTTCCCCGTCCCTGAAGTCCCACCCCTCCCTCCCTAACCCCTCTCAGACTAAGACAGCTGTCCTCCTCCTTCCTAAAGAATTGGACCCTCATTACCAGGGATCATTGGATACTGAAAATCATACAGAGAGGTTACAAATGCCAGTTCATAAAGCCTCTAATTCAGTCATGTTTCTTAGGTAATCCACCAGACCAGTAGACTGAGGTCTTAAAGCAAATACAACTGCTGTGCATCCAAGGTTCTGTGGAACCAGTGCCAAACTCATTGCAAGGAAAAGGGTTTTACTGTAGGCTTTTCCCAGTACCCTGAAAAGAAGGTACCTGGAGGCCAATTCTGGACATGTCAAGGGTCAACTAATTCTAGAAGGTACCAAAATTGAAAATGCTAACTCTTCAAAAACTGCTGCCCATGATTTTTTTACAACACGTTTATGTTGACCTTAGATCTAAAGGACACACGCTTCCACAATCCCATGGAAAATCTCACAGGATGTTCTTATGATTCAGAGCAGGTGTGAGGCATTCGTTTCTGTGCTCTGCCCTTTGGTTTGTGTACTACACCCAAAGTTTTCCGAAAATGCCTAACCCCAGTGACAGCCCTCTGCTTAGAATGCTGTCTTATTCAGGCAAAAGATCTAGAAAAAATGAAGCAGATCTGCTTTATACCCAAGAGACTTCACTGGGGTTTACCATCAGTATCCAAAAGTCTCAGACCATCCCCTCAAGCAGGATTGTGTTTCTGGGGACTTTACTGGACTCATCACTTCAGAAAGCCTTCCTTCCTCCATACAAGTTTACCTCTTTATCTCTGTACATCCAAAATCTCCTTGTCAGGAACTACCTCACAACCAGAGTTCCTCAGAGCCTTGGGATACATGACTGCTTGCATCCTCATGATCCCCCAGGTCAGACTGCATATGAGGAAACTGCCGTAGTACCTTGGAAATGTGGGGTGCCAACATTCTCAATCCCTCAGCGTAAGGGTGAAGCTTCTCCTTTGCCTTAGGAAAGAGTTTGCTCAAGTGTGCTCCCTCAACCTGGGTCTTCCCTTCAGGTTTGTCACTCAGGACCAAACTCTGACCACAGATGCCTAGGAAGAGTAGCCCAGGGAGCCAGCTACAACCACTTACAGACTTGGGTCAGATAGGACTCCCAGTTAAAGAACAAAACACATCAACTTTAAAGAACTGAAGGCAGTCCATAAAGGTCTGATTGCCTTCGTAGACCAATGGAAAACAGGGGTACTCCTGGTAAAGACAGATGATACGGTCATGGGGTACATAAGCAAGCAGGGGATGACTCACTTTTACCCTTTGATGCCAAACCATGGACCTTTGGGAAACTGCAAACTCCCTAATCCTGCACCTCATGGCACAGTACCTATCGGGAGAAACCAATCAACTGGCAGATCAACTAAGCAGAAGACTGTTGGACCCTCACAAGTGCCATAGCCAGAGAATGGGGTGTGCCACAGATGGACCTTTTTGCCACCAAAAAATGCTCACTTAAGGTTCGCTGAAGGACCAAAACAAGGTCAGCCTGCAAGACCTGATGCCTTCTCCTTCCCTTGAGCAGGCCTATTCCTGTATGCCTTCCCTAGGGTACTGCTAAAAATAATAGAAGGGCCAAGGGTCATTCCAATAGCCCCTGATTGGCCAAGACAGCGCTGGTACCCTCTAATGCTCAGCCTAACCATAAAGGAGCCATGATTGCTGTCTCAGCAAGTGGACTGATTAACACAGACCAAGGGCACCATCATACACCCCAACCTGAACACACTCAAATGGGCAGCTTGGGTGATACCTTGACCCCTAGAGAGGGGTACCTCTCAACAAACAGGTCCTGGCCATTCTAAAAGAAGCCAGGAGACCTAGCACAAGAAAATCTTACTCTGATAATTGTAAGAGAGTCACTATATGGTGCAGACAAAAAGGACAAAGCCTTCTGCAAGCTCAGATTTCTCTAATCCTTTCATACTTACTAGCACTTTTTGTTAAAGTGCTTTCTGATTCCTCCATTAAAATTCTCAGTTCAGCAATTTCAGCTTAACTGCCTACTCGGACCCCTCTCTTCTCCCATCCTGTCATGAAACAGTTCCTGTGAACCCTGAGGAAACATCTGGTTCCCCCATATGATCTTAATTTCATTCTGGAGAAAGTTACCCTCCCACCTTTCAAGCTAGCTGCCTCTGCAGACGTTATATTCATGAACTGGAAGACAGTTTTCCTGCTAGCAATTATTTCAGCTGCAGGGGTTTCAGAGTTTCAGGCCCTCAGGTGTGTGGAACCTCTCATCACTTTCCACCCAGACAGTCTCTCTCTTAGGACAACCCTTCCTTTATACCTAATGTTAGTGATCTTATTAAACAAGACCATCAACTTGCCTACCTTCTTTCCTAACCTTCAAAAGACTGGAGAAGGAATCCTCCATCCTTTGAATGTATGTAGGCAACTGCATTACTACTTGGACAGAGCAAATTTCAGGAAATATGACCAGTGTTTTGTGGATTTCCCCTGCAGATTTGAGGGGAGACCAATTTCCAAACAGTCTCCAAATGGATCTCCCACTGTATCTTGTTTTGCTACAGCCATCAGATCCTGTGAGGTCACACTTCACTAGGGCTACTGCTACTTCTACTTCTTTTCTAAAAAGGGTGGCCACTAATGGCATTTTGGAAGCTGACAACTGATCCTCTGTGCATACCCTCACCAAAAATTATCACCTTCCAAATACAGAGTGAGGTTTGCCACTGTCATCTTGCAGGGCATTCTTTCTTCTCCCTAATTTTTTCATCCACCCTGCTTTCAGCTTTGGAAGTCACTCCAGTTATGAAAGCAACAGTGAAACGGGAAAAACAGTTGTGTACTCTCACCTTAAATGTAGATGTTGAAGTGTATTCGGTGTTGCAGTATTCTGTCCTTCCTTCCCCTCATGCCCCATGGGATTGGGGTGGTTGTTTTCTTCTCTAGTTCCAGGTTGTTCCCTCCTCTGTACATACTCCGGACTTTGAGTTTACACCCTTGACCTTAGGGTCCTAAAAGGGCTCCTATCAATTGGAGGCAAGAAAGTATGAGGTTATGGTGCCAATTGACTTCCTTTATACCTGGCTGTCTTGGTGTTGGTCAGGGTGCCTGCCGGCTTCAGGAGGAGGAAATTCTGTGGTAGTTGGGCTGGCTAAAGGCTTTCCACAGCAGGAAATCAGATCAGTTATGACTGCAAGAGAGAATACGCTTGAACATTTGCATTTGTGGTATGTTTACACAACTTTACTTTCTCCCTTCTGTTAGAAATGGCCAGGGGCAGTTACTTCAAACTTCCACACAGACTGGGTTTACTCACACAAGAACAAGGGTGTTTGATACACCTTGACATCAACTTCAGCTGACTGCCTTGAATGATGGTCTTAATTACTTTTAGGCACCTGTTTACTGAGGATCTGCAGCGGGTACTAATGGAGGTAAGAAAAAGAGTGCTACTAGAAATCATATATTAGCAAATAGAAAAGGTTTTCTAGTTGGTTCATAGGTAGATACTAGGCTATCTGCCCTAGGGCATTTATAAGCCTAGCCAGAGTGTATTTGGCTTCCGCCTCCCTATTAGATTAGCCTACTGTGCCTCTGTAAAGTAGGTCACAGAAGGTACCCTTTTAAGATTAGTTTACTGTGCTTCTGTCTAACAGGGACACAGAAGAGATCCCAGGGGTGAATTTGCGATTTCCCATCCACGCGTCCAGATTTCGCTTGAAGAGGGTCAGCGAGGGGCTATGTCTAACATGAATTGGGATTCTATTCCAGAGTGAGGAGAGCCTCTGGGGAAATGAATCTGTCCCTCCAGTATGTCCTATTTATTTTTGTGCTGAGGTTTAGGTCCCTGGCGCGTGTAGCTCTAAGGGACTTGGATTTTTTGAGGTGGAGCATGTCCATTAATTCTGGGTTTGACATGGCTTTGTACGTCAGGCATAGATCGCCTCTGAGTAGGCGGTAAGCAACTGAGTAGAGCTGGAGTTTCTTTAGTCGAGCTGCATAGGACATCTGTTTGTAGCCCATGATCCTCTTGGTGAGGTACTTTTGGGGTCTCTCCAGTTGCTGCAGGTGTCGGGTAAGGTACATCCCAAAAGGGGCATTGTATTCAGTTATGGGCCTGATGAGTAGAGGGGCACAATGACCTCTCTTGATCTAGATGCGAACCCTTTTGTGATAAGGTGGGCTATATAGAAGGTCTTTCTGACCACTTTGGTAACGTGATTATCAAAGGAGAGATTACTATCTACATTGGTCCCCAAATCTCTAATTACTTCTTCCGTACTTAATGGATTACCACCTATGTGGTAATTTGTGGGCACCTTGATTTTCCCAAAGGGGATGACTATGCACTTTTTAGCATTTAGCTTGAGGCCGTGGCTCTGGCACCAAGCATCCGTCTCTGTGAGACCCTTTTGGAGGATGCTTGTGTCAGCTGGAGATTCGATTATGGCCCCCAGTTTGCAGTCATCTGAGAACTTTGTCAGCCATAATCCCCCCCGTGTTAGCCTGAACCTCAGAGAAGTATATACCGAACATGAGAGGTCCCAGAACTGAGCCCTGTGGGACGCCCCTTGTAACTGGTTTGGATTCGGACATGGCACCTGCGATTCTGACCATGTGGGTTCTATCTCTGAGCCAATTTGCAACCCATCTTGTGATATAGGGGTTGATATTTAATCTGGTAAGCTTATTTATGATGCCCAAGTGGGGTATTGTGTCGAAGGCTTTTGCAAGGTCCAGGTAGGCTGTGTAGACTACCTTAACCTCATCTATGGCTTTGGTAACTGTTTCAAAGAAATCAACTAGGTTTAAGAGGCAAGATCTGCCCTTAATAAAGCCAAATTGGGTAGTGTCCAGTGTTTGGAAGCTCCCAGTGTCTTCGTTTGAGTTCCATGATAATATGCTCCACAACTTTACAGACCAGACTAGTCAGGCTTATTTGGCGATAGTTTCCGGGGTCCATTATGGCACCACCTTTGTGGACTGGGACCACTGTAGCTGTACACCATTCTTTGGGTACATATCCTGTAGTAAGGTAAGTTTGAACAGTGACTTAATGTGAGGGTTCAGTTCTTCTTGGAGCTCATGTAAGACGCAGCCTGGGACACTGTCCGGTCCCATAGATGCTGTGTTTTTTGCTTTGGAGGGGGCAGCTTTCACCTGTGCATCTGTGATGTCAGGGAGGTTACATTCAGTTGGGATAGGCATTTGCTCCTTTGGGGGGGAAGGGAGGAGAAGTTTGCGCTGAATCGGTCTGCCAGGATGTTGGCCATGTCTGTAGGTTCGGTATATTTTGTACCGTTATGCAACAATTCAGAGCATATCTGGGAGTTTCCGCCCATGTTCCTGACATAACTAAAGAAGGCCTTGTGATTAGTTGGTGCCAGCAAAATAACCAACACCCATTCAGGGATAGTTATTCTCTGGCTTTACAATGTTGGTGTGAGTTTCTATCCTATGGCTTTTCTTACTCCTCTGTCAAGGTTCATTTATTGGCCATTTCAGCATGTCTGCCATTTAAATTCTCCTCTTTCAATGCAATCTCATGCCAAAGTGTTTTTGAAAGGGCGTTTGCATAAGAGGCCTCCAGGAAAATGAGTGTCCCCTCCTTGGGATCTAAAATTTGTGTTGGAGAAGCTTGCACTTCTTCATTTGAACCAGCTAACCTGGTTGACTTGAGGTTCTTAACATGGAAAACAGTTTTACTGATTGCCCTGCTCTCTGAAGCAAGGGGATCTGAGTTGCAGGCTCTTATGGTTAGTCAGTCCTATCTCATTTTCCACAGGGACAGAATTTCTTTGAGAACAAATCCTTTTATACTTGAAGTGGGATGTGAGTTTACAGTAAGCCAAACTATCCATCTGTCTGTTTTTTTCTTGAACCAAAAAAATGAGGAAGAAAGGATACCCCGTATATTGGATAACTTTGGTGCTATCTTGACAGAACTATTTTTTTTTCAGATTTTCATGTAAATTGTTCATTTCTTGTGAAGATGAGAGGAAGAGACGGCCTATATCAAAACAGACAGTTTTCAAATGGTTGAGTAAGGCTTTTGTTATACACAACAAAAAATTTTGAGTAAGGCTTTTGTTATACACAACAAAAAATTTTCCAGCAAAGGTCAAGGCCCACTCTGCCAGGGTCTTCGCTTCATTTGTGTCTTTTTGGAAAGTGTTGGACCCTAGAAGTATTCTAGAAGCTTCATCTTTGCCCTCTGTGCATACTTTTACAAAGCACTTTCCTTCTCTAGGTCTATATCAGGCTCTACTAGGACCATTCTACAAGGGTTCCTGTATTTTTCTCCTTCCACCTCCAAAATATAGTCAGCTAGGGTAATTTATCCATATTGCTAAATCTAGTGCAGCATTGATCAATATGATCAGTTGTACAGTTGTGTAAGTAAACTTACCGTAGCAATAAGATGTTCGAATGATCAGTGCTGTAGTAGTTGCTCCCTTCCTCCATCCCCCTTTTTTGTGTGTTTGACAGGGTGTGGTTATTTTTTGTTCTTCCTAGCATTGTCCTTTCAGGGCTCAGCCTCTCTCCCTGTTGGGAAACGTCTGAATAGCTTGGCGCCCAGTTTTGTCTTTCAGTCAGCTCAACTTGAGCTACCTGACTGTTTAGGTGTAGAAAGTGCCGTGAAGCTTTGGAATCTGTCCGGCTGTTGTATCTTGTCAGGGTGTATCCCATATAGCTAAGGGTACTGCAGCTGTGATCATTAAGACATCTGCTGTTATAGTAAGGTTACTTACACAACTGTACTTTCCTGCTTTTGAGAAGGATGAAGCGTCTTTCCTGTAGGATGGTATCTTCATCACCTTCCCTTTCAAAACAAATAACCATCTTTCTTACATCATGCTGAACCTGTTAAGCCAAGTCACATTGTGACATTTGACAACACCCAAAAGGGCTTCAGCTACAACTCTTGAAAGAATTCTGGAAACTTTCAGCTTTTACTTACTAAAGCAAACGGGACTGCAGCATTTTTTTTACTTTTCCATATAGTCTCTGATCAAATATTTATTTACTCTATTAATCTTCACTTATTTTGAACTGCTGTGGTGGTGCGGTAGCTGTGTCGCCTCACAGTAAGATGCTGACCAGTTCGATTCTCAGCTAGAGCGTCTTCTGTGTGGAGACATGTGTGAATGGGCGTACCTTCGTTGAAGGTTGTGCGTCAGGGCTGGCAACTCGGCACATAAAAATCCACTGCCAATCATTAGCGGACCGGAGTTCCGCTGTGGCGACCCCTAACAGGGAAAAGCCGAAAGACACAAACAATCTTCACTTATTTTATTTGATTATTCTTGTATATTTGTTAGTCAGGTAAAGCACTATTCATTTGTGCCTCTTTTCAGGGGTGGCTTGAGCAATGTCTGATTAACTTTACGTACTGAAAGCTGCTCAGTAGGAATACGGACTGGAAAAATCAAATAAAAAATAAGCTTTATAGTAGCTTGTAGCCTTAATCATCTGCATTAAATGCTTGTTGGGTTCTTCCTCCCCAGTAATGGCTGAGGAGCATATTTATCTCTTGCTAATGTTCAGGGTCTGGTCTCTGATATACATTCCCATGAAGGATTGCTGGGAGAATAGAACTTCTAGACTTACATTACTAATAGCTTGAAGAATGAGGAGAAGTCATGAAAGCTCTAACATGAATGTTCAAAGTAGCACATACCTTCTTGAGCCACACTTAAATCATTACAGTCTATTCAAGGATCTGATAGAGTCCTTTCTAAAGCATTCCAAAGATGGACCAATTTCAACTTGCTGCATCCAGATGTTCCATAACCCTACTGGACATCAATATTGTCCCACTGCCCAGTTTGACCAATGTGAGAAGTTTTTAAAACAATTTACACTTTTCAGGCATCTCTGACCCCCAGCCTTAGTTTTTATGTATACTACCTCTAAGGTCACGCCAAAACAGGAAATGTGATTAACTTGGAGTTAGTGTATCCTTGAGGTGGTGTAGTTCGAGATCAGAAATCTGCTTTGCAAAAATACATTACATTTTTTCATTTTTTTTTTAAAACAAGAAATGGGTTTATTAAATTTTCATATATGACATAGGCAGTCATACATTTATATGAATGAAAACAAGCCATACTGACACAATTCTAGCTGTAAACTTTATACATTACAAACCACGTTGACATAATTGTAGTTGCAAACATTATACATCAATTTTCTAGCCAGTCATTGCCTGTCAAACGTTAATAGTTTATTCAAATCCTGCCTTCTTTTAAACCTTGTTCCTCATCTGCATATATTGTTCTCGCAGTTCCCATTATTTCTATTCAATTTGCTCCTGCTGTTTTCTAAAGATCTCAGTTCCAGTTTTATCTCTGTTACTACATTCACTGCTTCTAGTACAGTTGGTTTAGACTTTCATTTCCATTTTGTAGTAATTGCTTTTTGGCAGCCACCATAATTAGACTCAAGGCCTTGCTATGTCTAAGCAATTCCGATTCTTTATCATAGCGCAAAAAAAATCATTTCCTTAGTTATACCAGTATGTTCACCCAGTATCTCTGACAGAGTAGTCTGCATCTTTAAAGTCTGCCTAGGGTTGCTACCTTTTCAAATGCCTAAAGTGGGTCATTTTTTTATAGAAACACGAGATTTGAAAGTACAGAACTTCACTTTCTTTCCAAAGTAAAAGCTTATTCTTGTAGCATTTTGAGAAGCTTATGCCTTTTCATATAACATTTAGGTGTTTCATGCAAAATAACTGTTGTATGCAACTATTAAAGAAAACTTAGGAAATATATTTTTGTCCTAAAATCTCAAGACATTTGCCTTTTTTTTAGTTTTTTTCCCCACAGGGCATAACTGCCCAGAGAAGGGACACTTGGTAACCCTGACTTTGCCAACTCAAACTCCCAAAAAGTATGTTCATACCTCCAACATTTGCTGTCTACCCGAGTAAAAATTATTTGGAGTCTTCTTGGGGTATAAAAACACCTATGTAAACACTTCCAAGCAAAGATCCTAAATCTCCTAAACTTTTTTCCATATTTAGGAGACATACATATATCCCCCATTGTTTGTGAATTGCTTATCCGGGCTCTCCTCCCAAAAGCAGTCATATGGTATGATGAGACAGTGCAGTTGGTAAGTTTAGTGCAGAAAGAATGGTGTCAGTATGTCAAAGTAGACCTGCAAGGACTTGTCACAGTCATCACTGCTAGAATATGGGTGCAGGATACCCCTCCGTCATTACATATTATAATTAATAGTACCAAATAGTATGGTAAGCACCATTCTGCTGCCCTTCCATTGTTAATAAATAGTTATATAAGCAAAAAAGGATTTCTACTGCATAGAGTATGAAGGCACTTAGCTACACAGGAGTGTGAAAAAAAGAGGGATGGGCTCCATGGAAAATAGCTTACTGGGTTGAGAAAGATGGATGGATAGAACGAAAAAAGACCAAGAAACAAATATGCATTGCAGTAAATGCAGACTAATCCATTCAAATCTGGACTGTAGTTTACATTGCAGAAAGTGCAAGTGCAGATAATTTTTGTTTGCTTCCCATTAACTGGGATAGTCTGAGCCAAAAAGAAAAGCTTTCATTGGAAACATGAGTAAAAAAACTCCATGTACAGGTCAGAACAGTGAGTGTTACAAAAGAAAAGATAATTTGTTGTTTTTTTGGACATCAGAGCTTATAAAGTCATGACTGCAGCCCAGATGGCTCGAGTTTGATTAGCAGCACAGATAGCGGATGGCTCTGGTTGGGGAAGAAGGACATCCCGATTTACAACATGTGTACAATCAGAATCCATTGGAGGAGGGGTGGTGGTGTAATAGGCAGCATACAGGTGGGCTTACTACTCCCCATGCTACGGCCTGGTGTTAGCCTTCATTAACATGTCACAGGTACATTCACTCATAGGTGGAGGGTATGGAATCCCTAGTGGTGATGTAGGTATTCCATTCTCCACCTAGTGGTGAGGTTTGCACCTAAACACAAAATGTTGCCATAGCCTGTATGATTCTGGGAGCACAAATTCTCGGTCTGTCTAAATGACCACCCCTACACTGCTCTCACCCTAATGTATCTGGAGACCCCCTCACTGCTAGGAAACAAATGGGCTGTATTTTACTAGGAGTAGGCTCAGTGGTAGGAACATTGCAAAATATTACATTGATAAAAAAGTAATTATATGGATACTTGGAATTTTATTTGTTCCTATAAGTTTATTATAATGAAAGATATTCTAATATAACAATTCTGACAGTTAATATGATTAGTATTAAGGTGATAGAGTGGTATAGAGTAATTATTAATATTGGATATACTACAGTAAAGACAAAAAAAGGATAGAAATGTATACTGTTGGAAAAAAAGTTTAGAGGAATATGAATAATGCAAGGTAAGAAACTTTCAATTAGGTAACCCAGACTAACCCAGACATGCTACTTTTAAATAGTACAAGTTGAAATATATTCATTATTTTTGGAAAATTTTAGATCTTTTTGTTGGGAGGGAGAACTATTGTTGGGAGGGTGGCCTAATGGTTAAAGTGTTTGCCTTACAAACACAAGGTGCAGGGTTTGAATCTCACAAGGGATAATTGGCTAGGCTTAAAATGGCTCACAAGGGCAGTTAGTCTAGTATGAACCTATGAACCTTTAAATCTAAAGACAGTGAAAGTTTATTGACAGAGTTGCACTTTATTAGTATGTTCACTGTTGAAGACCTGAGTAAATCCATGCAGATAATACAGGGTAATGGAAGCCTCAGTAGTGATTTGATTTTTATGTAATTAGATGATTTTGACTGTGATATGGACCCCTGTGTGATTTATAGATTTACAGTAGTGTGATAAATGCTGGATTAGAATGGACTATTGTCATTTCGATTTGCAAAGCATTCCTGGAGTTTTACTCTTGCTTATCAATAATTAATGTGTTGGTCAAACTTTACATTTTTTATCTATGAAAGCTTCCAGTGATGTAATGCTGAATACCTTATTAATGGTAGTATTGTTTACGTAAATTATTTTAAAATCAGAAATATGTTTTTGCTTGTGTCAGAGCTCAAGAGCATATTTTTTTTGGCATTTAAGGATAACTGAGAGTCAGAAAATTTTTCTGAAGTATTAGCAGATTCCTTTTGCTAGTATTGCTACCCTGCTTACTAGTTTGCAGAGCCATATATTTATTTTGGGACCACAGAAAAGTTGTAGTAGTAGACGAGCTTAAAAGAACCCAATAAATAGCAACCAGTTTTAAGATTTTTTTTTTTTTTTGGGGGGGGGGGGGGGGCAGGAAAGTAATTCATTTCTAGCCAACAAAAATTGACATATTTCAAGTTTAAGGGGAAGGAAAAGGCTGTTCTAACACAACTAAAGTTCAAGTCTTCACTGTACCCACTGACCTCTTCTCATGTGGTCAGCAGTAATTTTCCCTTGAATGCAGAAAGTTGCCTGTAATCTCCTTAACTTCAGTTCTTGGAGTTTTAATTCCTAATACCAACCTCCCTCATGATTTGTACACTGTAGTAATCACCTTTACCTCCACTGAGTTGCCCTCAGGCCACTGTCAGGGAACATCCTGACTCTTCTCTTTGAGTACATGGTGTGTGCTTGATATGGATCTGACACTGTGTGAATGTCATTAAAAGAACTACTTGTCCAATTCCAGTGACTTTAGTCAGTTGAAAGGTATTTTTTGGAGTGTGCAAGCAAATTAGAAAAATACAGATGGTAATCTATTTTAATAACATAAAATTGACATTAAGCTGTCACGGATTACTTCACCCCCAAAAATTTTAACAATTTAGATGGCCATCTGGATTGCATTTCTTCAGTATCACCTTTCTAAAAACGTTAGGGGAAGAGGAATGAATCATAAGTTGCATGGCTAGAGAGCAGTGGCATGAAATAAATGTCTGGCCTACCTAGATGATTGCCATCTCTCATTGTTCACAAGTGAAAGGGAAGGGGAGAGTGTTGAAAGTGCATGTAGTGGTAGGAGTAGGGTGGTGTAACCTAACTGGATTGTTGAGAGGAGATGGCAGAAGAAATGGGGTAATTAAGCTGTGATGAGGCACCTTAATGGTCACAGATATTATTTAAAAGAAACTAAGAGATATTAGTACCAGACCTTTGGCTGTACTTTATGTATCCTTTCAAAACTGTGTTATATTTAAGGATTGAAAGAATGAAGGTGGAAACCACATTACTGGAGGGGGTGGTGAGTCACTGAATGGTCAGTCAGCAGAATGGTGGGTATATAGATACTGATGCTACAGCACTGGGGAGAGTTAGCACTGATCGGTGTTTCAGACCATTGAGCATAATTGATGTTTTGTGAAAGTGATGAGTGGTTGCTGAAAATGAAGACAAATGGAGATTTCTATCAGTAATTTAGTACAGCCTTGCAAAAATGGCTTTGCTTGACTCATTCTTTTAATCACAGCTCTTATATTATTCTGACTACTTTTAGATTTGAACAGAAACAGTTCTGTCAGTATGATTTATGTTGTGGGAAGTTAAATAGGTAAATTAGGTTAACTGGTATCAGACAGAAAATAACCTGTGTTCACTGGAGTGAAAAGGCTTGGAGGCTAAGTTCATATTTCCCTGACTGCTAAATGACTCCCATACAAGCTTTGTTGTGCTTATGATGCAGCCTTGCAGCAGGTTGTGGTAAGGAATGGAGTAGTGTGATGGGGCAAAGTGTATTACTAAAAGGATAGAATACCATCCATGAAATGAGCTGCTGGGTATTTGATAAATTTATTCAGTGCCATCTCTGTGAATTGGTGTGTGTAGGTACGCAAGTACAAATGAGGAAACAGAGCTCATTGGTTAGGGGTAGGATTTTTATTGGTTTGGGATCTATTGTTCAGAGTATATTTCTGATATTAAACAAGAATTTAATTTGAAGTTTAGCTGGTTTCTAGTTGATGGTAAAGGTATGAATGAATACAAAGCCAGTAGGTGAATTGGAAGGTAGATTGCAGGATGAAGAGTAGTTGCATGATTTTAATGGAAAAAAGGATATGTATTTGCACATTTTGGAGTATTGGGGGTAGGAAATGGAACTTGGTTCTTTGGCTGTAGGGATAACTCTGAAAGATTTGGTGTAGAAGGATAACTGGGGTAACTGCACTGTTGGAAAAGATGGTGAGGATTTTAGATTTTAAGTCTAATACATAGAATTGTGTTTAGTGCTATATTCAGTGTTTTGGAAGGATGACGATGTTGTAGGATTTGCAGAGAAGCATGAGAAAATATTTAAAGGGATGAATGACATGTAATAGCAGAGATGGTTTGTAGATCAGGGAATGTATTTGCTTGAGGAGTGAGGGGAGAGCTGAGTAATTTAAGTGAATAAAGTTATTAGTTGGAGGGGAAAATGGAGTTGCTCAAATAGACAGGTATGGGTAAGAGAGGTAATTGCTGGCGGGTTAGAGTTGCTCAGTTTCATCTGTAGTTAAGAACACCTATCTTTCGATAGATAAAGATTATAAGATGAACAGTTATGCTGTAGTGGGTGGTGGAAGTGAAGTCAACAAATGATGTAATGGGATCCTATCTCGCCTACATTCACAACAGATGGGTTCGGAGCCGATCCATCGGCTCCGACTCGGCAACTAATACACTAGCACGAAGTCTCTCATTGGCTGGGCTACTCCCTATCCCAGGATGCACTACACCTGCTTCCCCAGATCTCGTTTGCCGCTTAACAAGCTGGACGTGGTCTCGACTTGGCTGGAGCTAAGTGGTTATTTTTACCTTATTGGTCCTTGACCTAGGGAATTTTTGTCCATATTAACCAAACAGCTGTTTTAACAGCTATTTCTTGCTATTTCTGATTGTTTTTTGTTGAGTGCTTGTTTCCAGAAATTTAATTTGTTCAGTCGGGCAAGGCCCGTTTAAGTTAGAGGGCCTTTGCCCTACCTTTGAGTGCTAATTGGTTTTTATTAACTTTTAGTTGTTTTTCGGGCAAAGCCCGTTTAAATTAGAGGGCTTTGGGCCGTTTAACTTGTTTCAAATTGTTGTGAGGTAAACTTTCACCAGTACTCGCGCCAGTGTGTCTCGCGCTTTTCAGTTGGCGCAATTTGTGTATAGTGCTATACTTGTTGTGGTAGAGTAGTATTTCCTTAGAGTTTGTACTTGTTGTGGCCTGTATCATGTCTAAGGAACAAAAGTCAGGTTTTAAAAAATGCACTCGGTGCAAATATAAAATGTCCATTACAGACAGTCATTCAGTATGTGTTTATTGTTTGGGGCCGAAACATCTGCAAGAGACTTGTAGCGTCTGTCATGTGTTCTCATCTAGAGTTCTTCAAGAACGCAAGAACAAATTAATATTGAAAGGGCTTATCAAGCCTTCTTTTGAGGAAGCCTTAGATCTCCCTGTTGCTTCCAAAAAGAAAAGATCGCCGGCTCCGACAAGTCCGTCGGAGCCGACTTCTAAAAAGACAAAATTGACCTCTTCTTCCTCGGCTCCACTGACTTCGGGGCCGAGGGTCGAATAGTCTGCCTCGATACCTCCTACCTCAGCTCCATTGCCTTTGGAGCCGCAAGTTGGAGTATCGAGAGGTGAATCACCTCCATCGGTTCCAATGGCTTCGGAGCCGGTGGAAGCGTAAAGCTCAGACTCTTCCCCCTCGGCTCCGAAGAAGGCTCCTTCGGTGCCGATGGTGGTCCATGCGGTGGTGGAGTCGGCGCCGATAGCATTGGAGCCATTTCGGAGCCGGTCCCCTTCTCTCTCGGAGCCGAGAGGAAAGTCTTCTCGATTGTCTACCTCCTCTAAATCATCGAGACTTTCAGATTCGGACCTGGATAGAGTTTTACAGAGGCTATTCCAATCTCCAGTGTTTACTAAATTGGTCTCGGCTCCAGCACAGTTAGCTTCGAGCCGATCCCTCCAACACATTCGATTCCTCCTCCAACCTCCTCGGAGCCGTTGGAGTCGGTGGTGGTGGAGCAAAGCGAGCCATACGGTCGGAGCAGAGACCCTTCGAGGTCTCTCCGTTCCGACTGTGCTTCCTACCCTGTCCTCCGGTTCAGGGTTTGGTACTGCGACCTCTTCAGCCGGGCCGAGGGGAACACTTTGGGACTGGGTGCTCGGTGCCTAGTCTTCCTCTCGGAGCATCGGCTGCTGGAATTCCCAGTGCCATCGTGGCCTCTAGACCAGTGACCTCCTTGGATTCTGGAGGTCCGCCTTTGAGGCCATGAGGAGCGCTGGCCATGCCTTTGCCGGTTCAGCAAGATTCTACCTCACCGTCCCTAGATTTGGAGATTGGTGCCTCTGTTGTGTTGCAGCCCCGCAGCGGGGCCCAGGGCCTGAGGATACCCCCATCGGGGTTCTTCTTCGGTGGTCCGTCCGAAACTGCTTCGGACGAACCCCACGGAAGAAATTGTGTAAGAGGAAGCATGTAGACTCCCAAGATGAGTCTGTTACATCGGATACTGACCTCGATGACGCAGAAGGGTCCCCCAAATCATCTTCGGATGATATCTCCTTCTCAGATATCTTGGAGATTCTGAGACAGAGAGGTGACTGGCAAGCCAAAACCCCTTCAGCTGAGGAGTCAGTCTTCCTCAAGGCCTTTGGGGCCCAGCCTTCCGCCTCCTGGGTGTCTCCGCCCGATGAACTCCTTGATTTGGTTTCTCGAAGGGCGTGGGAACACCCTGATTCTGTGGAACCGGTGCCTGCGAGGCCCAACAAATTTTTGTCAGCCCCCCCCCCAGAAGGAGTTTCTCACAAAGGGTTTGCCTGTAGATGCTTTGGTGGTGGCTTCTGCCACACAGCAGGACGTGGCAGAGGTTTCGACGTCTGTTCATCCTCCTAATAAGGATTCTAGGAGTATGGATAGGTACAGGAAGCGTACCCTGTCTTCAGCGGCCTTTGCCTTACGGTCGCTGAACTACTTATGTCATTTTACGAGGCTCCAAAGGGATCTTCTCAAAGAGCTAAATGACTCTCTTGTTGGTAACCTACCTGAGGCGCTGGCCCCGACTGTTGGCGCACAGATGACTACCCTCTTTTCTATTGTTAACTCGTCCATGAGGCTCATTTCATATGCGTCAAGGGGCGAGTAGAGCAGCGGGAACAGGCGTTGCCCTCAGGAGACAAGCCTGGTTACGCTTGTGTTCGTCAT
The DNA here is from genome assembly GCF_019279795.1 of Protopterus annectens. Taxonomy (NCBI): domain Eukaryota; kingdom Metazoa; phylum Chordata; order Ceratodontiformes; family Protopteridae; genus Protopterus; species Protopterus annectens. Next base: position 1,923,370,484 of record NC_056737.1, on the reverse strand, counting down.
GGAGGCCTTCAAGTCTTCCTTCGCCGACGCCTTTGATGGGTCATCTTTGTTTGGACCCAAGGTGAAGGACACACTAACTCGGTGCGAGCAGGAGGGCAAGACTTTGACTGCCGTTGGGGCCCGATTTTCCGCTCCTTCTAGGCCTTACCCCAAGGCTGGGAGAGGAGGGAACATGTGGTTTAGAAAATCTCAGAAGTCTTTCCCTACTCCACCCAGTGATTCCCCTCCAGAGGCAGGGGATTTTGGAAGATGCCCCCAGAGGTGACAGAGGCACCCGTAACTCTGGAGGCCGCGATTCCTTTCGTGGTTCTTCATACAACCAGCGTTCCTGAGTTGTTGCCCGACTGTGCAACTCCGAGCCAGTCGGGGTCGCTTTGGCGCACCCACAAGCTTGGGAATCCATAACAAGCGATCAGTGGGTGCTTCGCATTATTACCGGAGGTTATATCATCCCCTTCAACAAACCCCCCCCCTTTCTTTAAGGGAAATCCCGGACGTACCACCCAGTCAGCGGGATCAGGCAGCATTAGAGGTTTCAAAGCTGCTAGAAAAAGAGCCATCCAGCCTGTCCCCATCGACCAGATCGGATCAGGAACTTACTCAAAATTATTTTTGGTACCAAAAGACAGGGGACTTCAGGCCCATTTTGGACCTCAGTTCATTGAATCGCTTCAGAAAGAAGTCCAAATTCAATGGTCACTCTTCAATCTATTCTTCCTTTGCTGGAAAAGATGCATGGATGTGCTCCATAGATCTCCAGGACGCTTACTATCACATTCCCATAGCTCAAGAGTCCAGGAGACATTTACGCTTCTGCCTCGAGTCAGTCATTTCCAATTCGAGCACTGCCCTTTGGTCTCACCACAGCCCCCAGGGTGTTCACCAAGTGTCTGGCAGTGGTAACTGCTCACCTGAGAAGTCTGGGATTCCAGGTGTTTCCTTATCTAGACGACTGGCTCCTTACTGCCACCTCCGAGCATCTACTACTCCAAGCCAGAGCCACGTTCACCTTAGGCCGTTTCTTGGGGATCACGCTCAATTTGCAAAAATCTGTACTACAGCCATCTCAGCGTATTACTTTCATAGGCGCAGACTTAGACACAAAAGAATGCGCCTTTTACCGGCAGCAAGAATTCAGGTCTTACAAGGTCAAGTCAAATCCTGTCTCCCCTACAAAGAGCCCGGCCCATCGAATCCTACAACTGTTGGGCTCGATGGCGTCGACCATACTTTTAGTTCCCTTGGCCAGACTTCACATGCGAATTTTACAATGGCTACTGTCGGTTCAATGGTCTTATCAGGAACTTCCCTTGAACCACTTAATCATAATCACGGAAAGTTGCCGTCGAGATCTGCATTGGTGGCTTCTCCAATCAAATCTCGACCAGGGGCGACCCTTTATACCTCAACATCCCGTTGCCACTGTGACTACGGACACCTCCCAGGTAGGGTGGGGGGGTCATTACCTGGACAGGTCGGTCCAAGGCACATGGCAGATCCAGGAAACGCATTTGCATATCAATGTCCTGGAGATGAGAGCGGTACTATTGGTACTCCAAGCTCTCCATCACGCTCTCCCACAGGGCCCGATTACTATCCTATCCGACAACATGTCGGTGGTGTGGTACATAAACAAACAAGGTGGAACCAGGTCTTACCCACTATGCAGAGAAGCCATGAGACTTTGGCACTGGGCGGTAGCTACCAACCGCTTTCTAATGGCAACGCACATACCGGGGAAGTCCAATGTGATTGCGGACAGATTAAGCAGGACCATTCTCTTACCCCATGAGTGGTCCCTCAGGGTATAGCTGCGAAAATCTTCGACAGATGGGGTCTTCCTTGCTGCGACCTGTTTGCCAGCCCTCACAATGCGAAATGCAGAGAGTTCTTCACACGGTTTCCTTCTCAGGGACAGATTCCCAGGGACGCTCTGACTCACATTTGGCCCCCCGGTCTTCTCTACGCCTTCCCTCCGTTCCCCCTCCTACCGAGGGTGATACAGAAGGCCATTTACATGGAGAGCGAGATGATTTTGATTGCCCCGCACTGGCCTCGTCAAGTTTGGTTTCCTTTCCTACAGAGGCATGCGATAGAAGGTCCATGGTTTCTGGATCCGGTGCCAGACCTGTTGACTCATCAGTCAGGACGGCTTCATCCGTCTCTCAGGTCCCTGAAGTTGGCAGCATGGTTACTCCACTTCCATCCTTAGTCCGAGACAATGCTCTGTCGCGGACGTGGTCCACATACTGTCTTCTTCTCATAAACCTTCCACCATCAAACTTTATTCCAGTAAATGGAAAAGGTTTGCCTTCTGGGCTCAAGAACGGGTATAGATCCTCTCACTGCACCAGTATCGGAGGTTCTGAATTTTCTGGCCTCCCTTTTCAGTCGGGCTCTTCAGTTTCTACCATTAAGGTTCAGTTAGCGGCGATCTCTAATTTTCATGCTTCATTTGAACCTTCATTGATGTCTCACAAACTTTGTAAGGCTTTCCTTAAAGGGGCTTGGCTCCTTAGGCCTCCTTTATCTCATCCTGTCCCCTTGGGATTTGAATATGGTTCTTGCTGCCCTAACTGCCCGTCCTTTCGAACCATCTGCTACTTGTGATTTAAAATTTCTGTCTTGGAAAACGGCCTTTTAGTAGCCATAACATCTGCTAGGCGAGTTTCAGAACTTCAAGCTCTTTGTTCTGATCCTTCCTATTTGATTTTTCACAAGCATAGAGTTTCATTGAAATTAAACCCTGCATTTATACCAAAAGTGGCCTCCTCTTTCTGTATTCAACAAACTATAGAACTCCCTGTCTTTTTCCCAGAATTCTCTAATAACGCAGAATATACTTTGCATCAATTGACGACATAGACAACTGCTTTTATTTGAATAGAACCGCCAAACGCTGAAATCAAATCAATTGTTTGTTTCCTTTGCAGTGAACAAATTGGGTCAACCAGTAACAAAACCTCCATATCTAAATGGATTAAAGATTGTATCATTTTTATTTATTCACAGGCTAACAAAGACCTTCCCTTTCCAGTCAAGGCTCATTCTACCAGGGCAATGGCTACTTCGTAGCTTTTCACTCCAAGTTATCAATAGATGATATTTGTGCTGGCAACCTGGACTTCTCTGCACAGTTTCATTTCTCATTACAAATTGGATGTGGTTTCTCGAGGCAGAGCTTCCTTTGGTTCCACAGTTCTCAGGAGTGTGTTCCAATGAGCCACCCGGCATGTAGGTGCTAGGACGCTGTCCCATCTGTTGTGAATGTAGAGATAGGATCCCATTACATCTTTTAGTTATGAACTAACAATAACTTGGGATGTATGGGATCCATCTCTACATTCATAAGTACCCACCTCCTTCCCCTTCCATTCGGATTTAGAGGAGCTGTAGTCTCTTTTTTCTTGGAGATCTTTCTTGAAGAACTTTAGTTGGTTATAGTGACTACTAGTTTTTCTGTGTTTGCATGGGTGTATGAAAGCGAACAAACAAGATCTGGGGAAGCAGGTGTAGTGCATCCTGGGATAGGGAGTAGCCCAGCCAATGAGAGACTTCGTGCTAGTGTATTAGTTGCTGAGTCAGAGCCGATGGATCGGCTCCGAACCCATCTGTTGTGAATGTAGGCGAGATGGATCCCATACATCCGAAGTTATGGTAAGTACATAACTAAAAGTTTTTGTTCGTTTAAGATCAGACAAGTTCGTTGAAGCAGGAGGGGTGAAAAAGGGGCAAATCTCATGTACAGTGTTTGCACTTTTAACCTGTCACATTCAAGACTGCACATCCCTAATTTTCTAAATGCAAATTTGTCCTGACAGTCCGTAGATGAGGCAGGTGTGAGATTCAAGATGCTTGTATCTAGTTGTCTTCAGAGTATTTTTTTTTCTTGGTGATCAAATACATTTTTTGATGCAGAAAAGGCTAAGGAGGAAGTAAAAAAAACTATCCAGCAAAAAGTGAGCCAGCAAGCAGAAGGGGAATTTGTAAATTTCAGAGACCTTTCCAGTGTTTCAAAAGAAAATGTTTGAGACACAGAAAAAAGCACAGGAGTTGACTAGAAAAATTAGGGCTACCTTGGACTTGAACCAGAGTCTGGTGCTGGGAGATGGAAACAGGAAGAAGACAGCAACACTGAAATTGGTGAATAACTGTGAGACTATAAGGCATCAATTACATTTCTGAAATATAGCTTTGTCAGGAAAAGTGGCTGAAGTAGACCAGATTTTTGTTGACTTTGTTAAACTTGTGGTTGGACTGTAAAGCATACACCCTACTTTGTGAATACTTAGAATGACACTAAGAGGAAAAAACTGTTTTTTGTTAGTAATTGTATAAAATATTTCTTGCTATAAACTGCATGTTATATATATAGTAAAGCAGTTTTGTGTAGTCAGGGGTATTTTAAATGTTGTGGGGGAAGTCTTTTCACTGACTTGATGCAAGTATTAAAGATATTGAAGTAAACAATACTTTTTTAGTTGTAAGAAGTATATTCTTTACAGTTTAATAGGAGAAGAAAGGCTTGACAAAAACAAGTTTAATGTATGTTAATATGATGTGATCTCAGGTTACTGGTTGTTGGTGGGGTGTAAAAATGTACTGATATTACATTTAGAAATAAGATATTTTCTCTTTCTGTTACAAGAGTGAGTTTGTAGATTGCCTTTGACTTGAGCTATAAACAAGTTTTTTTTTAAATAAGTAGTCTTTAAAAAATAAGACAAAAATATGGTTTGAAGTGGAGAAGTGAATAAAATCCTCCATATCAATGTTAATACTTTAGTGCATTTAATAGAGCAGTGTACAATTTAGTTTTATTTAAAGATGGCCAGTGTATTTTTTTTCTTGGGGCTAAAAGTTAGTTTTCTGAAAGCATGCAAAGTGTTTTTCACATTTGGCAGGGGTATGCAGATAAGAAAAGAACAGACAACAATCAGTGCGAGTGGGACCTTAGGCTGTAGCATGCTCTTGAGCACAGTAACCTTAATTTTAGGTTAGATTATTCCTGCGGCTGCAGCTGTCGATTTTGGGCAGTTGTTCCTGTATGGAGAGTTCAACTTTATTTTTTGAAGATGCACAAAATTTTGTGTGCTTATTCTACGATAAAAGGGGATGAAGGTGTTTTGAAAATGTATTTAGTTTTTAGTTGGAGTGTTTTCATTAAATCAAAATATCTTGAGAAACACGACATAGGTTCAGAGATGAGCAGAAACAGCTGTATAAAGTATGTCTGTCAAACAGCATGTGCACATGTAACACAAAAGTTGGAAATACACATTCAAAAACTGTTGTGTATAATAGGTGGGGACAATAACTATTTGTTGTAATGTCTTGAACATAAATGGCCTTACAGATATAGACAAATAAGAAAGCTTATTGAATTATATTAAGAATGCAGAGTGCAAATAGCAACTCTGCAGGAGACTCATTTGGAAAGAAATGAACACGTGAACTTGCTAGGAAAGGATTTCAGGATGAATATTCAGCAACATATTGGGGACAAAGGAAAGGGGGAAGTAATTATACTAATAGTTAGGGGGCTCCATTAGCAATAAAATAGGGAAAGAAAGAATAATGGCAGATTTGTGGTAATAAGGAGCTATTGGCAAGGGAGGAAGATTACACTGGCACACATTTATATTCCACCAAAAACTGCTATTATGGAGCTTATGAAAATTTTGGGAAAAATAATGATGAGCTTTCAGCAAGGAGTGATGCTTGTAAGTGGGGACTGCAGCTTGATTTGCAGTAGTGAGTATGCAGCTGGAGGAGCTAGAAAGGAAAATATAACAAAATATTTGGTATGAAAGATGTGAACTTAGTAGTAACTAACGTAATTTGCATATTATTTCCCAAGTTACAATAACTGTGCTTGACTAGACAGAAATTATGCATCACAGAAACATTTATATTTAATTGAAAGCCTTGACACATCCAGTGACTAAGATAAAAATGCAAGGTAATGAAGTAAAAAATGAGGCACTGGCACTTACTTTTCCACCTATCTGTTAAAAAGAGAGGAATTTAAGGAATGGGCAATGCAAATTATTTGAGCGTTACTAGCAAAGATAGAAATATCTTCAGATGTTATAACTAAAGAGTCAGATAAAATTAAAATGCAGTTTAAAACAGGGTAAAATTCAGAGAGAGAATAATAAGTAATATAAATTAATTTGAGAGGCTGACAAAGTTTAAATAGTGTTGAATAAGGGGAATCTTAAAGAACAAGAAGAGTTGTAAATGCAGAGTGCTAGAGAAAATAAGGGAGTATCTGGATAATATATACACATTTAAAAAGATTAAGGAACTGGTTTTTGATGAGTGCAAATGTTTTAGGACAATGGCTTAAGCAACAGAAACAGTGTTGAGAGCATGTAGTGGTATTAAAGATATTTTGGAAATTTTTTTGAGAATTGTATAAAGCTAAGAAATGTAATCAAGAAAGCGGACACATGGAAATATTTATGGAAGACTTAATTTTGTCAAGGCTAGAGGTAGATAAGACTCAACTAACAGTTAAGGTAGGAGGGAATGAGATAAAAATGGTGATTTGTAATCAATCTTCAGGAAAGTTTCAAGTAACTGATGGTATTCCTTGGAGGGAAGAAAGTGATAAAGATCTGGAAGATTTTGTTTAACAGTATTTTAAAAGGAAGAGCAGCTCCAACAGCTTGGATGAAAGCTGTAGTGGCTGTATTACCTTAGGATGGTAAACACCCATCAGACCCAGCTTCATACTGATCCATTTCAATTTTAAACCATGATTATAAAGTTTGTTTGTACTAGTTAAAAGAATGGTAAAGTTGTTGCCCAAACTGATAGAGATCGAACAATGTGGTGGTGTGTCAATATTGTCAGTTAGTCTTGATGCAGAAAAAGCATTCAACAGAGTAAGCTGGGATTTTGAGTAGAGCAATGGAAGCATTTGCATTCTCTGATGTATTTAATAAGGTTAATTAGGATATATGAGGGATGGGGGTCCTCTCGTAAGTTATCTGAACATAGGGACCATCAAAGGTGTCCTTTTCCCCCTTTATTTGCTTTATATTTAGAGCCGTTGGCAAAGAAAATAAGGGACTCAGAAATGGAAGGATATAATTTGTATAGTAGTCAAGAAAAGCTGGCTTTATATGAAGATTTTATTTTGTACCTGATAAAAGGAAAAGACATCTCAGTATTGTGGAATATTTTGATACTTGAAACAGTCTTTTTCAGATATCAAATTAATGTAGATAAAACAAAGGCTATTGCTGCAAATTATGTACCCATACACAAATTGGCTCAGCAATACCAATATATACAGAAACTCGAAAAGATGATGTATTTAGGAATATTGATTTAAAAAGGTTTCTGTTATTGCAGCTAAGGCTATGTGGGAAGAAACCAAACAAAATATAATATAACTAAGAAACTGGAAGCTCTTGTTTATGGATAGTAAAATACAAGCAGTGAAAATGTTTTAGTCCCTGAACTTTATGTAAGGATGATGCGTATTTTATCAACTAGAGGAGACGTTGTGCACATTTAATAGAGATGAAGGAATTTATCTTGGAGATTAAGAGGATAAGAGTTGAGGGATAAGGTGGTCCTTTCAATAGAACAAGATTTAGAATTACCTGATTTGAAGGGATATTTTGGAGCTATACAGTTAGGGCTCATACACCTAACACAAGCAGAATGTTACAATTCAGAATGAAAAGGGATGATGAAGGGGGGCATGAAATAGAGTGTGGGATTTTAGATGCATATCCTTGAGGAGAATAATTGACCATACACAGTATTATATTCACAAAGTAGCAGAAAGCATTTTAAGAATTACTCCAAACAAGAATGGAGATAGATTTTGTCAATAGGGATTATTGCAAGTAGGGGTACAGAGAATTGGAAAGAGGGATCTGGAATTTAAATAAACAAGAAACATTTTTAAGTTATCACGTATGACAAAGGCAATCTTAAATTTATATAAATGAAAACAAATCATACTGACACAGTTCTAGCTGCAAACATACGTTACAAACCACATTGACACAATTATGGTTGCAAATATTATACACCATGTGTAATCTATTCAATCATTGCCAGTCAAACATTACATAGCTCATTCAAATCCTGCCTTCTTTTAAATGTCATTCCTTTTCTGTATGTATTGTTCCCACGGTTCCAATTTTTCGTATGTAATTTGCTCCTAACCTTTTCTAAAGATTCCAATTCCAGTTGTTTTTATCTTTACTATATTCCCTACATCTATTAAAGTTGGTTTAGATTTTGATTTCCATTTTATAGTAATTGCTTTTTTGGCATCTACCATACTTAGACTTGACAAGGCCTTGCTATGTCTAGGCAGTTTGTTTTTGTATCATATCTCAAAAAAAGTCATTTATTTAGTTACACCAATTTGCTCACCCAGTAAGTATCTCTGACAAAGCAGTCTACAGGGAATCTTTAAAGTCTGCCAACTCATTTCACTCCCAGAAAATATATTCCCAGTTACTTCTTTCTTCCCCATCACACCTCCAATATTTGCTGTCTACCTGAGGAAAAATTATTTGGAGGCTATGTGGAGTATAAAAATACCTATATAAACACTTACAAGCAAAGATCCTAAATCTTCTAGACTTTGTTGCATATTTTGGAGACATAGATGTATCCCTCATTGTTTCTTTGTGAATTGCTTATCCAGTCTCTCTTCCTAATTCTTTGTAACCTCCTCTGATTGATTCTTACAGTTGTGCAGTGTTGTGCAGTATTGTATATGCCCTACTAATTATTCATTTTTTATTGGCAGCTTCTGTTCTAGATTCTACTGAAAACTCTACCAGTGCCGGTCTTTCATTTTGAACTTCCCTATTTTTCTCTTTGCCTATACTCTGATATCAATCCTTGAGAGGAAAGGCAATTTCTAACCTGCAGTTCAAATAAATTCTTTTCATCTTCCCATTATCTTACCTTTCCCTCTCTAGTTATTTGCTCCCAATAGCTTGGTTTCTTTGCAAGTTTTCTCCAATAAATTACAGCCCCCTCTTGCCTATTGTCTGTATCCCTAATTACAGTCATCCATATCTGCAGAATCTTTACTCAATTCCTGTGTTGGCTTAATTCTTAGAATACTTTCTGCTACTTTATGAATATAATATTCGGTGTGACTATTGTTCTCCTTAAAGGTCTGCATCCAAATTCCCAGTCTCTACTTGTTTCTTGAGCTCCCCCCCCTGTTTCAACATCGTACCTTTCCACTCTGAATTATAGTTTTCTGCTTTTGCTATGTATAGAAGCCTTAACTGTATTGCACTGAAATACCCCTTCAAATCAGAAAATCCCAATCTGCTTTGTTCTATTGGAAGAATCATCTTATCCCACTTGAGTCTTGCTGTCTTCCCCTCCCAAATAAAATCCTTCAGCTCTTTATTAATTGCTATCCACAACATCTCCTCTGTTTGATAAAAAAGATATAGCTGACCTGTGTATGAGTCTAAAGGGACCAAAAACATTTTAACTGCTTGTACCTTACTATCAATATCCATATAACAGAGCTTTCATTGTCTCCGTTTTTGTATCATCTTTTGTTTAGATTCTTCCCACATACCCTTAGCTGCCACACTGGAATAATTTTTAATCCATACTCCTAAATACCTAATTTTATACTGTCCCCATAAATATGGAGAGTGGGTTGGAATTTATGGGAGAAAATTGGCAAAGGAACCAAGGTATTGGGAGGAAGTAACTACAGAGGGAAAGAGCATGAAGAGTGGGATGAGAACAAGGAGCCATATGGACTGCAGGCTAGATATGGAACGGGGGGGGGGGTTGATATTGGAATATAGGCAAAGTGAAATGGCTAGGGGAGTGTTAAGTGAAAGACCTGCTCTGATGATTAGTCAAATCTAGAGTAGAAGTTGCTGTTAAAGGGATAATTAGCAGGCCGTGTAAAATATTGCATAACTATAAGAATCAATCAGAGGAGGTTAGAAAAGATTGGGAAGAGAGATTGGAAAAGCAATGTACAAGGGAACGTTGAGAGGACATGTGTGCCTCCCAATTGTGTGACAAAGTCCAGAAGTTTTAGAACCTTTGGAAGTGTGTGCATAGGTATTTTTATACCCCAAAGAGACATCAAAGAATTTTTCCTCAGGAAGATAGCAAATATTGGAGGTGTGCTGTGGAAAAAGAGGTAACTGGGAACACATGCTTTGGAAGTGTAATGAATTTGCAGATTTTAAGAATTACTACTTAGAGTACTCTGTCAGAAATATTGGGTGAGCAAATGGCTCTATCTAAGGATATGATTTTTATTAGCAGAGACACAGGATTTGGATCGCTTAGACATATTATGGCCTTGTTACGTTTAATTATGTTGTCTGCAAAGAAGCAATTACTAGACCATTGAAATCCAATGTCTAAACCAAGTGTATTAGAAGTATTGATTATGATTTAGAGATAAAAGAACTTGAATCTTTAGGGAAAGGGAGGGAGCAAATTAAACGGAACTAAATGAAAATTATGGGAAAAATACATGCCGTATAATGTTCAGGAAGGGGGGAGTAAGGTTTAAGGGAAAGCAGGAATTCAGCAATTTATGTATTGATAGACTAATAATTACAAAAGATAGGTATAATGTATGTAAATAGAAAAAACATGTTAATATGGTTTTGTTTGATTTTCTGTTAAGACATAGGCAAACACACATTAAGTGATAATTCAATAAAAGTGTTAAAAAAAAAAAAAAAGTCTGTCTACTCTAAAGCCGTAAAAGCCTGATGTACTAAAATAGCAATAGTTTAAGGGCATGCAAAGCAATAACTGTCAGCGTATAGCCAAATCATTGTAGTTATTTGGCAGTAGATGCTTAGCAGTATATTGAGTACACAAGTTGTGACAATCAGCAGGCACCAGAATTATAACAGTATTTATTCGGAGAATAGTATTGTGTGGGTCCCACATTAAAATGGCTAATAGGCATACAGATGGTTATAATCACTGGGCCCAGAAACTCATTGTTGAGAGGATGGCAAATTTTGACAGTATATGTGTTACCTGTAAAACATCTGTTTCTGGCAATCCAGATCATAAGAGCACCATCTTCTGTATGTCAAAACCAGATCAGACTTTGTTTCCCCAAAATAACGGCAGACATTTGTATTAAAATTATAATTGCTTTGCAGTCAATAATAAAAATAGTTTTGGCTGTGAAAATAAATTAAAAGCTGATTAGGCTTATATGTTTTATGGAACGGGAATGGTCCAATCTCCGTGCTGAGGGAAACAGTACTTCTGATGAAGTCTTGTGCTCAAGACGAAAGTGCTTATTTTGCCTGTTTGTGGAATTATTAAATACTGTTTTCGCCACGGAAAGATTGGACTTTTTCCTGTTTTGTTTATTGGTTGGAAATACACTTTTTCGATTTTTTTGAGTGGTTCTCATATATTTTATAGATGTGAAAAATTGAGAAACAGTGGTTTAATTTTCTTTCTTGGGGGCTTTATTAACAGTGGCAAGTAAAACAGTCACTCTAAAGTGGAAAAAGCACACCATTTTAAAGATTTAATCAAACTGGCTACTGATGTAGATCATAAAGAAATTGCAAGTTCTTATAGGTTCATAGGTTCATACTAGGGCATTTATAAGCCTAGCCAGAATGTGTTTGGCTTTCGCCACCAATTTTAAATTTATTTTGCTATGCCCTTTTTCGAGGTTAGTATACTGTGCCTCTGTATAACAGTGACACAGAAGTGATACCCGGGGTAAACCTACGATCCTCCCATCCACTCATCAAGGTTCCTCTTGAAGAGTCTCAATGAGGGACTCTGCCTAACCTGGACTGGGATTTTATTCCAGAGTGAATGGAGCCTCTGGGTTATGAATCTGTCTCTCCAGCATGTCCTATTTATTTCAGTGCTGAGGATCAAGTCTCTCGAGCGCGTAGCTCGATGGGATTTGGATTTTCTGAGGTGCAGCAAGTCCATTAATTCCGGGTTGGACATGGCTTTATACGCCAGGCACAGATCGCCTCTGAACAGGCGGTATGCCACTGAGTAGAGCTGGAGTTTCTTTAACCGGGCAGCATATGGCATCTGTTTGATCCCTTTGATCTTCTTGGTGAGGTACTTTTGGGGTCTTTCCAGTTGCTGCAGGTGTCTGGTAAGGTACATCCCAAAAGGGGCATTGTACTCAATTATGGGCCTGATGAGGGATGAGTAAAGAGGCACAATGACCTCCCGTGATTTAGATGTGAATCCCTTCATGATTAGGTGGGCTATATAAAATGTTTTTCTAACCACTTTGGCCACGTGGTTGTCAAATGAGAGATTGCTATCAACTTGGGTCCCCAGGTCCCGAATTACTTCTTCTGTACTTAATGGATTACCACCTATGTGGTAATTTGTGGGCACTTTGTTTTTGCCAAAGGGGATGACTATACACTTTTTGGCATTTAGCTTGAGGCCATGGCTCTGGCACCAGTTGTCTGTTTCTATGAGGCCCTTTTGGAGGATGCTTGTGTCGGCTGGAGAGTCAATTATGGCCCAGTTTGCAGTCATCTGCGAACTTGGTCAGCCACAGTCCTTCTGTGTTGGCCTGTACCTCCGAGAAATATATACCAAACAAGAGAGGTCCCAAAACTGAGCCTTGTGGGACACCACTTGTAACTGGTTTGGAGTCTGACATGGCTCCAGCAATTCTAACCATGTGGGTTCTGTCCTTGAGCCAGTTTGCAATCCATCTAGTGACATAGGGGTTTATATTTAAGCTGGTGAGCTTATCTGTAATGCCCGAGTGGGGTATTGTATCGAAGGCTTTTGCGAGGTCCAGGTAGGCTGTGTGGACCACCTTCCCCTCATCAATGGCATTGGTGACTGTTTCAAAGAAATCAACCAGGTTTAAGAGGCAGGATCTGCCCTTAACAAAGCCGAACTGGGTAGGATCCAGTGTCTGTAGGTCCCCAATATCTTTATTTATGAGGTCCACGATGATCCTTTCCATAGCCTTGCAGACCAAGCTAGTCAGGCTTATGGGGCGATAGTTTCCAGGATCCGTTGAGGCACCACCTTTATGGAGAGGGACCACTGTTGCTGTACGCCACTCTTTGGGCACATATCCTGTAGTAATGCTGAGATTGAAGAGTAGTTTTATGTTTGGGTTTAGCTCTTCTTGGAGTTCATGTAGGATGCAGCCCGGGACACCGTCTGGTCCCATTGATGCTGTGTTTTTTGCTTTGGAGAGGGTGGCTCTTACCTGAGCATCTGAGATGTCAGGGGGGCAGCACTCTGCTGGGATAGATATTTGCCCTTTTGGTGGGGAGGGGGGGGAGAAGTTTGTGCTGAACCTGTCAGCTAGGATGTTGGCAATGTCTGTGGGTTCAGTGTATTTTTGTCATTTTGGACTAATTCTGAGCATATCTGGGAATTACCGCCCAGGTTCCTAACATAACTAAAGAAAGCCTTGTGATTATCCTTAGTGTCTTGTGCAATTTTTCTCTCAAGCTGGCCTTAGACAATTTTATGAGTGCCCGTAGTTTTTGCTAATACTGATCAGTGATGCCTTCCCTTTTGGGATTTTGCTCTATCATTTAGTAGCTTCCTCCTATTGTATAGTTTGTTTATGGTTGGGGTCCACCAGACAGGACATCTGTCTTTGGAGGATTGGGTCTTGGTTTTATTTGGGATCGTGATGATCCATGCATTCCTGAAGGTGTTCATAGAATGCGTTTATAAAGGATTCTGCGGTCTGGGCCATATTTTCCACAGGCCCGGGGCTTTGAAGGATTCCACCTCGGTTTTGAGGAGTGTGAAATTTGCTTTAGAGAAGTTTTTCACTGTGCTTTTCTGGGCAGGGGGTGGGGTCGGGATGTGAATATCCAGTGAGATTAGTTTATGGTCTGATCTTACCAGTGAGGGATACACTTCTGGTCTGGAGCATAGAGTCCCCATGTTGGTGATGATCAGGTCCAGTATGTTTTCCCTCTTGTGGAGTGGTAACAAGTTGTTCCATAGCATTTGAGTTTATAAATTCTAGGAACCTTTGGGCTAGGGTGTTGGAGCTAGAGTAATGCTCCCAGTCTATGTTTGGGTAGTTGAAGTCGCCCAATATAATGGTGTTTGGAGAGACCTTCATATTTTCCAGTGTTCTCAGAAAGGCCGAGTGGGGTTCCTGGGTTTGGGAGGGTGGTCTGTAGCAGGCTATAAACTGGAAGGCAGTTTTACCCACTGTTAGTTGCACATGGATAGTCTCTGATGCTTCGTGCTTTGCCACCAACCTGGAGGTGTGGGTATCTTTGATGAATATCGATACTCCTCCTTTGTGGTTCAGTCCAAGTTTTGGGGCGAAAAGCATGGTATGAGGTATAACCTGGTAGTGCTGGGGTGCTCTCGGAGCCCTGAATCAGGTTTCTGTTACTGCACAGATATCGATGTTCTCCATGCTAAGGAGAGTTTCGTGCATGCATCTTGAGGTTTAGACTTCTGGCGTTGAGTAGCATTACTCTTAGTTTCTTATCCCTTGTGATACCTATGGAGGTGGGTTTGTCTTTTGAACCTTGCCTAAAAAGGCACTATGGGGTAGCAAGAGCCTTTGCCAATATCCGAAAGCCCAGGGGTGACAGGTGCAAGCCGTCCCTAGTGAAGCATCGTGGCTTGTCGAGCATATCATCCCAAGCTGACAGGCATTGATCCCCTTTGAACGACACCAGTACTTAAGCCAATTGTTGAAATTGATCATCTTGTCTTCATATTGTGGCATCATTCTTGGTGAGGGTAAGATGCTACTCAAGGTCAGGGTCATACCGGCCTGGGCTACATGCTCAGAGAGCTCCTTTATGTCTCTTTTCATGTAGTCCAGGGAGGTACGTCTCAGGTCATTCACACCAGCATGGACAATGACTGAGTCATATTAGTACTTGCCTTGGAGTGACCTGAGTGCTTGTGTTATGTGGCGGATCCTAGCGCCCGGCAGGCTGCTCACTGTGACCCTCTCCTTGTTCAGCCTGGTGAGCAGGACGTCAGTGTGCCTGATGATAGTCACCTCTTACAAGTGTATCAGGTGTGTTGTTTAGTCTTAAGGGCTGTGACTGTTCAGCACACTGGCTTTGTGAGATTTGTGCTGCACGTGTTTTGTTTTGGGGTAGCGGTTGCTTGGGTGTCTGCTTTGGAGGTCTCTGCTGCTTAGGCAGATCTTTATTTAGAGCCTCCGAGTATGTTTTTGTGTGATTATGTGTTTGGTTTGCTGTCGTGGTAGGTCTGTGTGAGACTGGAATTGTAGTGAGTGTGGTTTCCTTCTCCTCCTGACTGGTTATGCCAGTACTGAGTTGAGAGAGCTTAGCCTCCAGTTTGGCTATATGGTTGCATCTCTCACATGTGTTGGAATTTGTTGGGAGGAGGAGAGGGTTGTCTGTGTACATCAGGCAGTTGTAACATTGCCTCAAGATTACCAGATTCACCAGCTGGACCGGAGAGGAGATTGACAACTGACCTTTGGACATGCTAGAATAATATTGGGAATTCCTTAATAATTGAAAACAAGGGCCAGTGGGGAGTGAGGGTGTAGTGCTTTTAATTTTTAGTGCTGACTTATATAATTGCTTTAGCGAGCAAGTGCCAGGTAAATTAAGTGCAATGTGTTACAGGTAACTTAAATAAAAAATGACAAACAGTAACTTTCTTTCAAGTGAAACAAGGAAATAAAGTACAGTAAGCAATGCAGATATCACTAGTGATCCACAGAAGCTGAGAAGCAGCGTATTAGGTGGAATTAGCGTCCAGGGAAATAACAAGCAAACAAACAACAAGCATATAAACAAAGCTAGATTCAGCAGGCCTGGATCTAGTCTATGCTACAGCAAACAAGGTGTACCAATTTCAGTAAGATACAGTTCAAATATTCAGGCACTATAAACCTTTAACCAGAAATTCCCAGCTCAGAAGGGCAGAGTCCAGCCTCTTCTCCCACAAGAGTGCAGACCACGAACCTTCTTAATGTAAAATAACTGGCCTGAAGCTCAAGTGCTTAAACCAGAACTAATACACTTTAAGAATAACAGACACTGGGCTTTCAATCAGCAGTTCCCAACTTAGAAGGATGAAAGCTACCTGTCCTGCCACCACAGTGCATGCCACAAACCTTCCTAATGTAAAACAACTGGTCTGAAGCCCAAGTGCTTAATCCAAAAGACTTAGAATGATAGCTACACTTTAATCAAGTTACTACCAAGCAGTAATAAATACAATTGAATACTTTAGAAAATGCCTGGATTAGTGCTCAAGTTACACAAACAAAGCTAGATCCAGCAGGCCCGAATCCAGTCTATGCCACAGCAAACAAGGCGCACCAACTTCAGTAAGAAGCAGTTCAGACATGCATGCACTATAAGCCTTTAACCAGAAATTCCCAGCTCAGAAGGGCAGAGTCCAGCCTCTCCTCCCACAAGAGTGCAGACCACGAACCCTCTTAATGTAAAATAACTGGCCTGAAAGCCCAAGTGCTTAAACCAGAATTAATACACTTTTAGAATAACGGACACTGAGCCCTCAATCAGCAGTTCCCAACCTAGAAGGATGTAAGCTACCTGTTCTGCCACTACAGTGCAGACCACAAACCCTCTCAGTGCAAAACTGGTCCGAAGCCCAGGTGTTTAAACCAAAAGGCTTAGAATGAGTTACACCAAGCAGTAATAAATACAATTGAGTACTTTTAAGATGATGCAAAAGTAAAATAAAGTAGGTAGAAACACAAGTACAGTAAAAGCAGATGAAATTTTTTTTTTTTTTTTCTGAACAAGTGCTGAGATCAAAGAAACAGATTTGAGTGCTGAAACTAGAAAACTGGCTAGTTATAAGAAAAAAAAACTAAGCTAGAAGGCTTCCCTCCAACACAGAAGGGCTTGGGGGCTCAGAAGCCTACTAATGGAAAAAAGATTATTTGTGATGGATGGGAAAAATTAAGTCAACAATTAGAATTTCAGTATAATGAGCCAACAGTCTCAATTGAAAAGGTAAATTAGGTATGGTTCAGTGCATTTAATATTTTGGAATATTAGCCTAAATATATATTTTGCTGTATTTGTTTTTCTTTTCTTTTTTTTTTTTCAAAAATAAAAATGTGTGCAAAAATGTTAAAACAGCTTTCCACAATAGTAACAGTAGTAATAAACAGCTTTCTGAAAGTGTATTTTATTTACGTTTACTTGCAGCAGCTAAGTAAACTGATCACTGAAGTAATTTTCAAACAGGATTTAGTAAATCCCCCACTCTGGAATCATAGATAAATTTACTAATCTGGGCATTAATCCCTAGGTCACTCGATGGGTTGCCAACTGGCTTACTGACAGAACCCACACTGTTAAAGTAGCTGACTCCAAATTCAGCTCCAGACAAGTGGAGTGCATCAGGGTTCAGTTCTGGGACCTCTCTTGTTTGGCATCTACTTCTCTGAAGTACAGGCCAGCACTAAAGGACTCTGGCTAACAAAGTTTGCAGATGACTGCAAACTGGGAGCCATTATTGGATCCCCAAATGATGTGGATACTATACAAAAGGGCATTACAGAAACAGATGCTTGGTGCCAGAGCCATGGGCTCAAGCTCAATGCCAAGATATGTATAGTTAACCCCTTTGGGAAAAACATGTACCTGTGAATTACCACATAGGTGGCAGTACACTAAACACCAAAAGTGTGATAAGAGACTTAGGGACACAGGTGGACAGTGGTCTCACCTTCAATAACCACATTGCCACAACAGTCAGGAAATCCTTCTGTGTGGCACACATCACTAAGGGCTTTTCATCCAGAAAAAAAGAGGTCATTGTCCCACTGTACTCATCCCTCATTAGACCCATTATCGAATACAATGCCCTATTTGGTATGTACCTCTCAAGACATCTGCAACAACTGGAAAGGCCACAGAAATACCTCACTAAAAGAATCACAGGCCTATAGCAGCTGCCCTATGCTGACCGCCTTAAATAACTCCAGATATACTCTGTCGCATATAGTCTACTCCGAGGTGATCTCTGCTTAACATACAAGGCCATGTCAAACCCAGAGCTGTTGGACATGTTACATTTAAAGAAATCCCAATCCCTCAGAGCCACACTCTCCAGGGATCTAAACCTTGCCATCACAATAGATAAAACATGCTGGTGGGATAGGTCCCTGACCCAGAGATTCCCCAGACTCTGGAATAGACTGCCCATACATGTCAAACAGAGCACCTCTTTGGCCCTCTTCAAAAGGAACCTTGATGATTGGATG
This sequence comes from Protopterus annectens, assembly GCF_019279795.1. Lineage (NCBI taxonomy): Eukaryota > Metazoa > Chordata > Ceratodontiformes > Protopteridae > Protopterus > Protopterus annectens. The sequence goes on along the minus strand of NC_056737.1, from coordinate 1,923,352,243 downwards.
GGAAAAAGGAAATTCACCCCGGGGATCACGTCAGTCACCCTGTTAGGGGTCCAGGGAAGTAAATAGTGTGGGGAAAAAATAGCCAGGGGAATTGTTATAGCTAGGCTTGTATAGGCTCTAGTGCTGATATCCTAGTACCAACCTATGAACCTATGAAATAGTTTTAAAAAATACATGAAAATGCAACTGTTGACCAAAGTATTATGATTTATATAAGGGCAGCCCGAAGAAAGAAAACAGAAAATGTAAATAAATGCTGTGTAAATTAAGCAGTAGTAAATTAGCAGTATGATACAAATGGCCTGTATACTCTAACACATGAATATGTTCTCCGTGAATTGGCAACATTTTATTGTATGTAGAAGAAGAAAGTGAGAGAGTAATGTGGGTAGGAAAGGAGTGGCATTCAATAGAATAGGAGGAAGAAAGCACGGTGAGGTCACTAGTTTCTGTTGTGGGGATTTAAGAAGGGAGTGCTGTGGGACTCCCACAGATTTACTACAGGTAAAAGCTAAACTTGTCATTTAATGTCCTAGAACAGTATTAGGTCCAGTAATATTAATATGTTATGGGAGTTATAGGCCATGCTAAGGTAATTGGGAGAAGATAGTAGAAGGGGACAGACTATGGTGAGTGGAAGAGTTTGGTTACCCCACAGTGTGTGCTGCAGCTAGATAGGCCTTTAATATAGTATACAGGTGTGTTGAAGGTTATGAATGCTGTGGTACAGTAAATGTGCTTGAGGAGACTGATGAGGGAGGTAGTTGGACAGTAAGGTTGTCATTACGAAGGAGGGTAAAATCTTGGTGATAAATGTTAACTGTAGGCAGGGGTATGTACCATGACCTGGGAAGTCAGTGCTACAACAGGCTAATATTTTTCTCTTGTAATTCATTACTTTGACGCGCCTATATCACATTATTGCATTGTAATAATGTCAAATGGCTACAGTATCGAAAATGCCATTCAGCAAAACTGTTTTTGTGGGGGGCTGCTGCCCTCTGCACCCCCTGCTAATTTTATATATATATATATATATATATATATATCTACCAACTCCGAGATTGCACTACAGTGAGGAAAGGGCAAATTTTCTGATCCTCACTGTACCGCAATCTCACAAAAAACATTTAGCTGAACGGCATTTTCGACATTGTAACTGTTCGATATTTTGACAATGCTACAATGTGATATAGTCCACTTTGACAGCTGTTATCTTTAACTCTCAGTAGATTTGATGTGTGCCTCAATGCATTGCCATATTGTCTTTTTTGTAGTTGCTGTATTTTCTACTATCTGAATATTCATACCTAAACATTTTGTAAGGCAGACTGAAGAAAGAGTTTTTGTGCTTTACATTTTGTGTAACTTTAATACAAATGAAAATAGTGTCCATCGATGGTAATGCTTTATATTGTTGCACTCTGCTGCATGTGTAAAGCCCATTTACCACAGCAAGCATTCATTTGAAAAGTTGTTGTGTCTTTTGGCTTTTCCCGGTTAGGGGTCGCCACAGCGGAACTCCGGTCCGCTAATGATTGGCAGTAGATTTTTACGTGCCGAGTGGCCAGCCCTGACGCACAACCTTCAACGAAGGTATTCCCATTCATGCACGTCTCCACACAGAAGATGTTTTAGCTGAGAATCGAACAGGGCAATGTCTTACTATGAGGCGGCAACGCTACCGCAGCACCACCAATTCATTTGAAAAGTAAGACCCTGGAAATGGTGATTGCAGTCAGCATCAGTCACATGATATGGGAAAGGATGTTTATGGATCAAATTTGTGTTCAGTGTGTGGACAGTACAGTGATTATTACTTAAACTTGTGAACAAGGATGAAAAAAGCAAACCAAAAAGCACCAAATAAAACACAAAGGTCCGGTCAACACGCAGCACCCAATAAAGGCAACCACACCATAAAGCAGTTAAAAAACGACAATGTAACAGTAATTCCACAAGAAAATTGTTGAATAAAATAAAACAGAAGGTTTTATTCCAGTTGTCAGATTAAGCGCCTTCTTTTCCAAAACAGGAAACTTAATCAGAATCTTTTGACATCACATCCCTCCTTTAAATAATCACACACATTATTTGATTGGGTAAAAACAAAGAACAGTATGAATTTAATTTTAATTACATATATATATATATATATATATATATATATATATATATATATATATATATATATATATAAAGTTTAATTATGTAAAAATTAAAAAATATATAAAAATATATTTAGCACCTTTGTTATATTAAAAACTGTTGATATTAATAGCAAATGGCTTTTAGTTTTAATGCAGGTGTCAAGGAAACATGGTCATTAAGACCAGGATATATACATGCATCAAGTCTCAACTGCCATATTAATTCCTTAAACTCAAGCCTGTTCTGCCAGTCACCCCCTCTATCTGAAATGCGAACCTTTTCCAATACCCAAAATTTAAAATCAGCGTTTTCACGTACCAGAGCAGGTCTGTAAAGTGTATTATTTTCTTTCTTCCTACTGATTTCATATACGTGTTCATATATACGCTGTTTTAAACTGCGTTCCATTTTGCCTATGTAAAATGCCCAACATACTGTACAATAGGCAATGCAGACAACCCCTTTCGTCTGACAATTAAAATATTCATTCACTCGACAACTGTATTGAGGGGCAGGTAAAACTAGCTCTTCCCTATCTGCTATAAATATGCATTGATTGCATCGACCACATCTAAAAGTACCTGTCTTACCTATATTCCTAACCTGAATATTTTTCTCGAACAATTCCTTTAAATTGTCATTTTTCTTGTAACTAAATTTTAAGGGCTGGTTAAAAACTTCTAATCTATCAATAGATGGCAGTTGAGGCATGATGCATATATATATATATATATATATATATATATATATATATATATATATATCTCCTGGTCTTAATGACCATGTTTCTTTGACATCTGCATTAAAACTAAAAGCCAGTTGCTATTAATATCAACAGTTTTTAACATAACAAAGGTACTAAATATATATTTTTTATATTTTTTAATTTTTACGTAATTAAAATTTATATATATTTTTTATGTTATTAAAATTAAATTCCTACTGTTCTTTGTTTTTACCCAATCAAATAATGGGTGTGCTTATGTAAACAAGGAGGGATGTGATGTCAGTGTTGTGTCTTTCGGCTTATCCCGGTTAGGGGTCACCACAGCGGAACTCCGGTCCGCTAATGTTTGGTAGGGGATTTTTATGTGCTGTTACCAGCCCTGATGCACAACCTTCAATGAAGGCATGCCCATTCACGCATGCCTCCACACAGAAGACGCTCTAGCTGAGAATCGAACTCGACAACGTCTTGCTGTGAGGTGACAACGCTACCGCAGCACCACTACCGTGGGTAGGGATGTGATGTCAATAAATTCTGATTAAGTTTCCTGTTTTGAAAAAGAAAGCGATTAATCTGACAACTGGAATAAAACCTTCTGTTTTATTTTATTCAACAATTTTCTAGTGGAATTACTGTTATATTGTCATTTTTGAACTGCTTTATGATGTGGCTGCCTTTATGGGGTGCTGCGTGTTGACCAGTCCTTTGAATTATTAAAGCTTTGAGTTGTACTGTCAACGAGGTTTGTAAGTCCAACCTGTTGAAAACAGGCAGTATACTACCTAAAGTCCAGTTGTTACCCATTTACTTAATTCCAGTTTTCATGTAGGAGTGGAGAGCTGTGCATGATTCAGTACCACTTACCATTGGTGATAGTTTGGAAGGATCAGTTGGAGCAGGAGCTTTAGCCTTAAACCAGAGAATGCTCTTCTGAAGTTCTTGCATCTAATTATTGCAATAAAAAATTGCACGTGAAAGTAATAAGTATCTTCAAGTACTGTTAACTAACTGGATTTTTTTTTATCCTTTCCTGTTAGGAAGAAGTACAAGGTGATCCTGTCTAGTGTAGTAACCATCCAGAAGAACTACAGGGCCCACTTCTTCAGGCGTATTCATCTAAGACTGCGTGCCGCTGTTGTCATTATCCAGAAACATCATCGAGGCCAACTAGCAAGAAAACTCTACAAGCAGCTCTTGGAGGAGAAACGGTTGGAGGAAGAACGTAAACGACGAGAGGAAGAGGAACGGCGAAGACGTGAAGAGGAGGAAAAGAGAAGGAGAGAGGAAGAAGAAATGAAAAGACAGGAGGAGGAAGAATTGAAGAGAAGACTAGAAGAAGAAGAGCGATTACGCAGGGAAGAGGAGGCTATAAGGTATCAGATGCACAATATGGGTGATTTTATTGGAATGCATCTTTGACTCCATACCCTTGTTTAGTTAGAAAATGGCTTAATGTTTGCACAGATGCAAGAGAAGTAGTGTGAAATCAGATTAGTCTTTGCTACAGGGTGATGATGTTGGGTGATACTTTTTAGTGGACAAGCCAGACAGTTTTAATGTATGACTTTACAGTTTTCCTTTTAGGCTCTTTTTTTATTTCATCAGAGTAATTAAAGTATTAAAACATATCCGTGTTCAAGGTACAAATGCTAACTGATGTGACAAATTAGTGCACAGGAGAAGCAAATTAAGATTGTGTGCTGTTATGTTCCTGAATGGTTAATACAGTATACTTATTCGGATCTACTTCTCATGACTGAAAACTCAAAATACTGAATTTCATTTGACTGAAACCACAATACCTCATTTTCAAAGTACTGAAAACTCATTTGACTGAGTATCGTTATACTGAAAGCTTATAATGCTGAATTTCAAAGTACTGAATTTTAAGCCATAGTCATTGACACTTACAACACCAATGACTATTTCCAAAACTTAAAAACTACATACTTACCCTCTTACCAAAAACCAGACAATATAAAACCAAACTAGGTCCCCCAACTATATATACTAACACCAGGATTGCTCTTCAGTGGGGAAAAGGGCATATACCTTTTACTTACCTTACAGTACTGTATACACTGCCATTACTGCTGGGAGTGCATGAAATGCCCGCCATATTACTTTACATAATTCCCGTAAAAATGTAGAGAGACATACCCACATTTAGAAACACTGCAACACTACTTTCTAAGTTACAGTAATGTTTTTTTTTTTTTATCACAAGCAAGTCACAGGTGAAGGAAAACGGACAGCATGTCTATGGCTTAAAATTCAGCATTGTAAGCTTTCAGTATAATGAGACTCAGTCAAATGAGTTTTCAGTATTTTGAAAATTAGGTATTGTGGTGTCAGCCAAAATGAAATTCAGTATTTTGAGTTTTCAGTCATGTTTAGTAGACCCACTTATTCATGTTGCTAAGGGCTTTAACTCCTTACCTTTAGTCCAGCAGGTCAGTACCCTCCTTCAGTCCTTTAAATCCATTCTGAAAGATTTCTTACCCAGTGTCTGACACTGTTCTTGCTCAACCCCAGGATTAAGTATATCCCCCCCCCCAAAAAAATTTTATTTTGAATTTTCCAGTGTACAGAACAAACAAAGACTGAACAACAACAACAAAGTACCAATACACTGGGTACAGAATTGACGATGAACAGTATCTATACATCAACATGAAACATCAAAATTTACAGCTGTACAAATGTGCCATCAGCTATTTTATTACATCCATTTATCAAGCTTACCCTGTTATGGAGAAATCTATTACATATCTAAATGTGTGTTGAAGGGATATCTTTGCACATAAATGCCTGTGTCTTTATGATAATATGAGTGGATTAAGTTAGCAGTATGTTTAAATATCTGTTCCCATATTTTTAGTTTCTTAACACTGTTATTTTTTGCATCAATTGCCCATGTATGAGCTAGCATGTGTTTGATTGCCATCTTTTTGAAATTTTTTATGTTAAGTTTATAATTAGATATACCTGAAAAGTAGTCAATTGATTTTAGTAATTTGGGTATGTCAGTGTGGGGGTGGTGAAGTAAATGTTTAAATCGTCGGCGAAAGCTGTGTAAAATATTTTAGAGTTTGAGAGATGGTGGGTTGTTATATACTTTCTGTTTAATGTACAGGAACAGCGGTTCAAGGTATAGATTGAATAAGAAGGGGTTTAAAGGGCATCCTTGTCTTGGGTCTATATTAGAACATCGAAATTTCAAAACTTTGAATGTTCTAATATCGACCCCTATTCAGCGAAAGCTGAAAACATCGAACATACAGAACAGCAAATTTTTTTCCTAGGGAAAAAAATTTGCTGTTCTAAAACACATACACACAACACAAGCACACCAAATAAACAGCAATCCACACACACCTAAAATCTTACACCTAACCCTATACTAAACTATACATACACCACTAACTATTCACTTACCTTAACCCTAACCCTTAGGTCCGTCACTATCGCACACTCACCTCACCCGAACCCCAACTCACCTACCCCGCCCTAACATCCACACATTCGCACATTTACCTGACCTGCACCCTAACCCTAACTCACCTAACCCGCCCTAACCCTCATGTCCACACAGTCGCTGACATACCTAACCCGCACCCTAACCCTAACAAACCTAACCCACACTCAATCGCACACTTACCTGAACCTGACCCGTAACTTTCCACCACAACGCTGAAAATACCGAAGCAACAGAAACGGACAACCAAATTCTTTCCCTAGGAAAAAAATTTGGTTTTCTGTAGCTTCGATATTTTCAGCTTTCGCTGAATAAGGGTCAATATTAGAACATTCAAAGTTTTGAAACTTCGATGTTCTAATATAGACCCCTTGTCTCGTCCTGTTTTTAATCTTTATTCTGTTTGATATATAGGTTAGTTTTAGGGTTTTCATACAGTATTTTAATTATTTGTATAAATTTGCTAGGGAACCCAAAGTAAGGTTAGAGTTAAAGTAAGAAAGTGATATTCACTCTATCAAATGCTTTATGGGCGGCAACCACCATTGTGTATATGGGAGTTTTCTTAATGTTTGCAAAGGTACATGGCTTCAAGAGTTAAGGTGTTATCACAAGTCTGTCTAAATGGAGTAAAATATATTTCTAAATATGAACAGGCACCTATTCATAGCTTAACCACCTCCTCACTCTTCCTTCTTCACTTACTTCAATTTCTCTCTCTTGACTCACTCTGAATGTGCCCTAACACTGTTATTTTTCTGTTACTTCATATTGCAATTCCTGTTTGTATTATACTAATGTGGCTTTAATTTCTCTGTAAATTGGCTAAAAGTTCTCTAAATATTAAATCATTTGTCCTATAAGTTGCATCTATTCTTAACCAATGTTTTTAAGTTGTCTAATTTAGTTTAATTATTTCAACTGTAGATTATATATCATTTTTGATTATTGTAAAAGTATTGTTCTTAAAATATTTTTGTAATACTTTGAAGCTTTTCTCCTGGGTCCCAACTGAAAATGGACACCTACCCAGTCAGACCTCCCAGTAGTCAAATGACATTAAATATAAATCCCAGCAGTTTGGGAGGGACTGTTCACTCTTGCCATAATACATTTTCAGTGGTAATTTTTTTTTTCTCTTTTTAGCATTCATTTAATGTACTGCAAAGTAGAGTGGCTGGGTTTTCTTTTGATATGCATATGTGTGTTTCCATTAATGTGCTTTGTTTTTTTACATTCAGCATTGCATGACTACTGCCTTTCTGGTACTATTATGAAAGATTACTGCCCAAGTAAAAGTTTGGTCATGTTAAGATTGATTGTTTTTATCACTTAGTAGACCAAGCAATACAGTGCTTTATGTTGCTGCCTCACGGCACTTTGTTTCCTAACTGGAGTGCGTCCCGACAAAGAGCTTGAATTTGTTCCTGTGCCCAAATGAATGTTCACCAGGGTCTTCAGTGTTCTTCTACATTCCAGAGTTGTGCTGATTGAAGAGTTAAAGCATCTTCCACACTGGTGTCAGTAAAGGTGTCCTGCAGTAGACTGAAGACCTACTCCAGTGCTCGTTCTGTGCATCCTTTGCAAACTCTTAGAGGAAAAAACTGAGCAAAGTCAAAAGTAATGGGGAGACAAAGACCCCAAAATAGACTTAATTTAAACATCACTCTTATAAATGTAAAAAATTGCCAAGATAGCACGATTTATATTAGCATACATTTTGCTGAAGGATATGAAGTCTGAGTCTCCAACTTATGTCATCATTTACTGGCTTCAGTCCTGAATGATTTGTCTAGAAAACCAGAAATGGTGTGAGGAAAATACCAAAAAATATGAGACAATCTGGATAGTTGAGTTATGTTCCTGTGCATTGCACCTTAAGTAGATTAATTTTTTGTTTATTTATTAGTTAATTTGTTAATTAAATGGGTCAGATCACTAATCGCAAATTACCCATTTCATGCTACAGTTCAGTAAATTTACTTGCTGAGAGAGGCTTCATCTCCACTCCAACCCTGAATAGTTATCATAAAGTGTTTGAGTAAAGATCGTAGTGTAATTGTGGTGGATGTGTACAATAAGCTCACATCTTTATCTGTCCTTGACACAAGACAGAGCTTTTCATTTGACAAATTTTGTTTGCATTAATTCACTTTTATGCCCATTTTTGAGGTCCTCAATGCAGCAAATGACTTTCAGCTACTAAGTGACCTCTGTTATCTCCAACTTCCATTCTTAGTTAACTCCACAGGTAGGACAGCCATCATCCAGGATGGCATAGCAGAATGGGAAAGGGGTGGGATCTCCGGTGATGAGAAGAAGAGTGAGGCAGCCTTAAGCATTAGATATGTTTCTCATTTGAAAGCTTTTATTGTTTACCTTCATCAGCCCTCAGTGTGTTTGGCTATGTATTTCGGATGGGTGTACAGTGGCTCCACAAAGGAGCTGCCCCTGCCTATGCCTTTCCGTACCTGCTGACCTACCACAGCAGTTAGCATGCACCATGGGTCATATGGAGTATGTAAATCTTTGCATGCTGCCATCTCATCCCCACACCATGTGCTTTCCCTATAAAGAGATGAGCAGGCTTTTCCTCATCACTTTTTCTCCCATTGTCAGCTCCTGCAGTACCTGGGATGCTAAGCAAACCCAGGTTGTCTGGGCTGTAGTCTGCCTCCCACATGCAAGACCTAAAACACCAGCTGGGATGTACTCCTTGTTGTGATTCACCACCTTCCTTCAGATGAAACACCAAGAGAGAGACACCGCTCCACTCAACAGACACTGCTCCAGTCAACAGACACTGGATAGCCTTTTCAGTCTCTCACATCTATGGTATCATTAAACAAAAAAGTTTCCCAATTGCCCTGGATTAAATGATTCAGAAAATGTTAGTTTATAAATGAAAGGGTTAAAACTTTGTTGATTATCATATGATCATCACTTTAATATTTGTACATAACTGAGAGCCCATTCTGAAGAAGTCTTGTATAAAAGATGAACGTACTTACTGGGTCATTAAAGTTATCTCTTGTATTAGTGAATTTTTTTGTTTGTTTACATCTGTGATATTACTGGGGATCATCAAGGGGGTGAGGGTATAGTAGACAGCTGTATCACTTCCCAGCATGCTTTAGTCATTTTTCAAAATGTTCGTGTTACAGGGATCTGAAACTCAAGACAGGCATCAAGCAGCTCTCAAACCACCATAATTCTTAGTAAGTGAAGCTACTGTCCAACATTCCTGGCTGCACTAATTGCCTGCCTTTGTTTCAAGAGTTGTGACTCTCAGCTGTGTTAGTCCTCGTATAACACCTTGTGGTCATATGTGTTTGACACCGCTGGTTTAGAGCTTGTCAAAACTTGTAACTTTGGGGAAGCTTGTTTTCACATGCCAGTAGAAGACACTGAATTAAACTGGCGATATCTCTCTTAAACTTGGTGTAGTATGGAAATCAGTGAGTTAAAAAGAGAAAAATAAATAACCAAAAGCCATTCAGACTTCCTGGCCAACTATTGTGAGCCTGAGTGGATCGCCTGAAATAGTGAACTGCAGCACTGATTTCCTGTTCTCCCATTTCCTGTTCTTGTCCTGAGGTTTTGTTACAGTAGTAATGGTAAGGAAACTAAGTTAATAAATAACAGGTGCAGACTTAACAAATGTCTGCAAATCTGTTTCCTACCCTTGTGATAGAATTGAACTGGGCTAGAATGCATTCGCACTGGTCTGAGTTTTCAAGTAAAACACACTATTTACTGAGCTCTATAGCTTAGCGGGGGGCAGGTAACACTTTTTACAAAACAGATTTTACTTTCACCTAGCCACTGAAGCTACTAGCACCTTGGACTTTTACTTTTTTTTTTTTTTTTTATAAACTTTCAACATAACTGAATTAGTTTAAAAGCATAATTGAACGCTATGGCAGAGTTAGATACTCGCATTGTAGAAAATGAAAGCAGTAATTTAGACAGATTTGTTTCCAGGAAAATAAGCACTTGCTTATTCTGAAGCTGTAGGTCTTATCAGAAAGAATGCTGACATGAGCTGTGCACATAATGATTAGCCCTATACCTTACTGAGCCTGATATCAGACATTGACCATGGCTGTAGGTGTATTGTGCTCATTGCTGTTGAGCTGTCAAACGCAGGTGCTCCAAAATGATTGTCTGAGCTGTGGGATGTGCTAGAGGTGCAAACCATTATCTGGCTAAGATGACAGACCTGGAAGTGTAGTAACATTGCAGTATTAATAAGCATACCAAGACATATTTTAATGCTTCTTTCATACATGGTGGCTAAACTACTGATAATGACTCCTATTTTCTCAAAGTAGAGTCTTCTGTAGGCTGTATTGAGAACTGTGTGTGTGTCCTGGTACAGCCCACAAGGAAGACACTGCCTTGTTTTGTGTGTGGGTTTACCATTTTTCATTGTAACCATTGCTCAGGTCCTTGCTCATTTCTGATTTCCCCTCATTTTATATCCAAAGGTTTTAGCTGATGAAATTCTGTCAGGGCTGAATCTACTTGAAAATATGCTATATGAGTTTTCCTTCTAGTTATTTATCTTCTTCTTTCGAATTTTCCCGGTTAGGGGTCGCCACAGATCGAACCGGAGAACCTCTTGCTGTGAGGTGGCAACGCTAAACACTGCACCACCGTGGCTGCCCCTTCTTGTTATTTATAATAGCGATAAAGTCCTCTTTTGCTATTTTGTACTGTACCTAACAGGTAAAAAAGACACTGAAGAATAGTGTTACCTGTCCCATCTTACATTTATTTATTTTAGTTTGTTTACTGGGGTAGTACACTGATCACTATAGACCACTTGCAGACACAGCCTAGGTAAAAGAGTCACAAAAAAAAAAATAGAACAAATTCACAAACAGAGTAATCACAGAAGGTAGATAATCCCATAGACAATTCATACAATATGTAAGTAGAGTAGAAAATCAGATGTGAACTTTAGTAGTAAATATGAGAAGGAAGCAGCAGCTAAGAACAAAGGATTATAGTAGAAGTGGTGCACATGAGAAGGGAGTTGTGTGCAGTGGAAAAGCAATTGCAATAATATTTTTGAAGACTCTCTCTTCAGTTGAGTTCTGAAGGTGGGGAAAGAAAATACTTTTTTAAGGGAGAGGGGATTGCCAGAGTTTGGGTGCAAGAATGGAGAAGGAATGATTGGTAAAGTGCAGTTGAAGTATGGGGTGTCTGCATTGATCGAATTAATTGGGAGAGGTTGCAGAGGTTGGTCTTATGGAGTTTCAGTGCAAGAGGTGGAAAGGTTACCTGGTTGAAATAGTTTGAAAACAAGAGCCCCTAGGAGTAGCTCAGCTTTGTAGGAGATTGGTAGCCATTTGGCTTTGGAGAAGGTGATGCTGTGGTGTACCTGAGAGGGGAAATTGGAACTGAATTGACATATTTTGTTTTCAGTGGACTGTGTCTGTGTTGTGGAGCCCCATATTCAAGATGAGCAAGGAGGACTCATTTGCCTATTGCAGCTCTAGCTGATCTGGTGAGAAAGGGAGATTATTTTCCAGGACCAGAGTAAAAGAAAACTTGATCTTTCATGGTGGATTTAAAGGATGATGTTTCCATTGGGAAACATTGAAATATCCTTCTGTTCCTATGTTGCAGCATTCTTGGTGTGGGATTTCCTGCCTCAGGCAAACCTGTATGTCAACTCCTATACAAAAGCTTCAGCTTGGCTGCTGTAGTTGCGTAGGAAGTCACACATAGGGACATAAACCAAGGGGCCTTAAATGTGATGTCTGCACGCACAGACCCCAGAACTTTTCAGCCGCAGACGACCGTCACATCGTGTGCTTCACTCCTTCACCACAAGAAATCTAAAAGCTGAGTACCCCATTGGGGTTTTTTCTTCTTTGACTTCTTGCTAAAGCTTGGTTTTCTGTAGTAACCTTTAGCCGATGTCAGCTAAAAAGGGTAAATGCCATTGCAGGCACCAACTACTGCATAAAGATGCGCACGATCGCTGCATTTTTTGCCTAGGCCAAGAGCACGACCATACCACTTGCTCAATCGACCAATCCTTCGATGTCCTTCAAGGATGCATCTGCAGTCCTTACAAATGGGTTGTCCTGTCGTCAGGCAGCCCTTCGGTCGGCCGGATTCCAAAGTCTGGGTCTGGCCTCGGCTGGTGTCGCACTTCACCCGACGTCATAGCAGCAGTTCTGCGGGTATAAAGGCATCAGCCGACGCCATTTTCCTCAGTCTTTCTTGCCGCGTGGCGCCCGAAGCAGAAGCTGTTCGCAAGTGCCGGTTGGTCAGAACCAGAGATTACTACTACAAGTACCGAAGACTTCTAAAAAGCTAAGTACCCCGTTGGGGACTCTTTCTTGCCTCAGCCGATGTCAGAAAAAGTGAATAACTGTTTAACTTGTGGGAAACAAATACCTCATAAAGATTTCCAGTCTTACTGCTTACCTTGTTTAGGCCCAGACCACGACGTAGCAGCTTGTCTAGCCTGTGCTTCTTTCAACCAACGAACGCTTAAACGTCGGTCGGAATTTGCTGAAGAGTTTTTCGGCTCCGATTTTGCTTACATTATGCCGTCGGATACTCCGACTACGCAAATTTCTAAAAAACGCAAGGAAAAGGACCGACACTCACGGTCCGCGGTTTCGGCCAAAACCGCGGTTAAGCCAACCGCGAGTGTCTCGGTTTCGGCTGAAACCGAGTCCACGGTTCTTCCTTCGGCCGAAAGCTTGCCACTTACCGAGGCCTCATCCAGCCTGGCTGAATCTGCTACTGAAATCCCACCTGCTCTTGCAGGTTCGCAGGATTTATCTGATACTATCCCTTTGGATATTTCTACCCCTGCACGTGGAGCTGCTAGGCCTCCTGCATCCATGTCTATTAAGGCCTTTGCCAGGGCTAAAGCAGCAAAATCTACCAAATCGGTGCCTGCTAAGACCCCCTCTCACAGGCCTAGTTCCAGTTCACAAATGCTTAGTCTAGCAGATGATCTCATTTCTTTGATCCGGGGATCCCAACCACATCCAGACAGGGCCTCTCACCCACCTCCAGAGAAGAGGACTAGAGTAGAGCCCCCTGAGCCAGTTTCTTCAGATGGATCCCCTTATGAGTCAGATAATTCAAACCCTCCAGAGAGCCCCTTTTCTCCTTATGAGGACTCTGATGCAGAAGACTCCATTCCTTCTGCCTCTCCGCCTGAGGAATTTTCTTTTGGGGAAACCTTACATGCTATGAGGGAACAATTTCAATGGCAGGGCCAGGATTTCTCAGACTCTAGGAAAAGGCTTAGAACCTTTTTGCATTTGCCACAGCATAGGCCTTTAGCCATTCCTCCAGTACTTACTGTTGTGGATTATGCTTTTAATGATGCTTGTACAGCTCCTGATTCTCTTCCTCCGGCTCCTGCTAAGCCCGATAGGTACTACAGGGTTCCGGACACACATTATCATTTGTATAAGGCCCCTTTTGCAGATCCCAAAACTATCTCCCAGGGACCCAAGGCTGTAGCAGCTTCTACCAAAAACCCCCTCCCCTCTGAAAGGGAATCTAGGGCCTTAGAGAGATGGGGTAAAAAAGTTTACACTTCTGCTACTCTTTCAGCTAGGGCCTTGAACTGTCAATTCCACATGATTCAGTATCAGGAATTTATGTTAGCTCGGATGAACCATTAGACAAAAAATCTGTACAGGAAATGGTACATAACATTCAGCAGGTCAGTAATCATTCCTTAAAATGCGGCTATGATGCACTGGAGGCTTCCTTTAGATCAGCCATGACTGGCACAGTGATCAGAAGACATGCATGGTTGAAAGAGCAGTCCTTACCAGACCATGTTAAATCAAAGCTTCTAGATGCTCCCATGGATAAGCTCAATTTGTTTGGCTCCCCTGCGCAGCAGGTGCTGAAGAAGGTGGAAGACAAAGCAAAAATCTGTTCAGACAGTCAAGGATTTCTTGCAGGTCCAGCCCCCAAGGTTTAGCAGGAACTGGCCTTCCAAGAATTGGTCCTTTCCAGACACCTCCAGAGCTCCGAGAGGCAGGAATAGGCACTCAAGAGGCAGGGGTCAATCCAGAGGTGCCTACAGGGGACGTCAGTGGCAGGCTAACAACCAGCGAGGTACAGCCACAGATCCAGCCACCACCACTTCCACAGGACAATCACAGTGACTCGGCTCTGGCACCGCCTACCAGGGAACAACTAGAAGCACCCTTAGGTGGGAAGCTAGCCTTATTTTCAGTAAACTGGCATTACATCACAGGAGACAAATGGATTTTACAGACAATAGACCAAGGTTACAGGTTTCACTTCCATACTCTACCAAGGAAGAGAGGAATGCCAAACCTACCTCCAAATCAGAAGACAGAAGCTCTAGAACAAATAACTCTCTTACTAAGGATGAGAGCTATAGAAAGGGTACCATCTATGGAACAAGGACAAAGATTTTACTCCAGACTCTTCTGGTACCAAGAAAAGAAAACCAATGGAGACCTATTCTCGACCTGTCCACTTTAAACACATACCTCATTGTTCCAAAATTCAAAATGCTGACCCTACAGCAGCTTCTTCCCATGCTGGGCAAGGAGTCTTGGCTGGTAACTCTATATCTCAAGGAGGCATACCTGCACGTCCCCATACGACCAAATTGCAGAAGATACCTCAGATTTCTTGCAGGATCAGAGCATTATCAATTCTCAGCATTGCCCTTTGGCTTGTCTACTGCCCAGAGTATTCACGAAATGCCTGGCATCAGTAATTGCTCATTGCAGGCTTCAGGAATTCAAATTTATCCTTACCTGGACGACTGCCTGTTACAAGCGGACAACAAAACAAATTAACAAAAGATTTGGAAAGGGTCATTCATCTACTACAAGCCCTGGGATACACAGTCAATATAAAAAAGTCAAGGCTGATACCATCCCAAAGGATAACCTTCTTGGGTGCAGATTTGGACACATCAAAACAAATGGCATTCCTGACAGTAGAAAAACAGGAGCAACTCCCTCTCTACTTCATGGCATTAACAAAGCAGAACCAGCTAACAGCAAGAAAAGTCCTGCAAGCTCTCGGTTACATGGCATCCTGCATAATATTGATTCCACATGCCAGACTACATATGAGGAAGTTACAGTGGTACCTAAGGAATTTATGGTCTCAGCACAAGCACAGCCTAGAAACCCAGATTCCAATAATTCCATGCCTGAAACAAGAATTCCAATGGTGGGCTCAGGCCTGTCAATCAAACAAGGTACTACCCTTCCACAGCACCTAACCAAGCCAGACCATCACAACAGACGCCTCAGACCTCGGTTGGGGGGCGCACATGCTGGACAAGTGCATACAAGGCTTATGGACTCAAAACCAGCTGCACCTACACATAAATCAAAAGGAAATGCTGGCAGTAAAACTGGCAATTCAGGCATTCAGACCATTTCTTCGACAGGGTCAACTGCTGATAAGGACGGACAACACCACAGTTATGTGGTACATCAACAAACAGGGAGGCACACATTCATACCCTCTATGCCGGATGGCAATGGACCTCTGGAATGTGGCACTGAGCTTCAACATTCAGCTTCAAGCAATTTTGTGCCAGGAAAAGAAAATATACTGGCAGACATCCTAAGCAGAACTACCACTGATGCCCACGAATGGATGCTGCATCCGGACATCTTCAAAACCATTACAGGAAATGGGGACTACCAGAAATAGACTTATTTGCATCCCCACACAATCACCAACTGAAAAATTCTGCACAAGGACGTACCACCCACTTGCTTGGAAAGTGGACTCCTATCTTTCAGTTGGAAAAACCTGACAGCATATGCATTCCCACCTCTTCCTTTGATGCACAAGGTGCTATTGAAGATCAAAGAAGACCGTCCAAGGATCATCCTGATAGCTCCAGTCTGGCCAAGGCAACATTGGTACCCATTACTGAGGAGCATGTCTCGGGAACAAATATGGCCTCTGCCCTAGTTCCCTTGCTGTTAACACAGAACAACTTCAAAACCCTGCATCCAAACCTGAAAACACTGCAGCTGGCTGCCTGGAACATTGCATAAGACCAAATAACCCAGATTTATCTCAAAGGGTTAAAGACATTATCTTGGAGGCTCGCAGACCCTCAACAAGAAAAAAATTATTCAGCAAAATGGAAAAGATATCTCATTTGGAGTACTGCAAAGGAGAGAATGTGTCACTGGTAAACATAGCTAACATCCTGGAATACTTGGCAGAGCTCTTCCACAACGGCCTGTCCTATTCTTCCATTAAGATTCATGCATCAGCTATTTCAGCAGAATACAACTTGGATCCTCCAGTCTTCTCACATCCTCTGCTCAGGCAGTTTCTGAGAGGGATTAAAAATGTAAAGCCACCTAGGAAGCCACCATTGCCAGCATGGGACTTGAACTTTGTGCTAGAAAAGTTGACACTCCCTCCTTTCGAGCCAGCAACAACAGCAGAATTACAGTACTTATCATGGAAAACTGCTTTCCTGCTTGCAATCACTTCAGCAAGAAGGGTATCTGAGCTACAGGCATTAATGGCAGTACAGCCCTTCCTGATCTTCCATCAAGATAGTGTCCATGAGAACTAATCCTTCTTTTATGCCAAAGGTGGTTTCCAGGGTATCTTTAAATCAAGCTATCCACCTACCAACATAATTCCCCAACCCACAGAACAGGGGAGAAAGACTGTTGCATATCTTGGATGTACATAGACAATTACGCTACTACCTGGACAGGACCAAGAGCAATAGAAAGACTGACCAGCTACTGGTAGCATATGCGACAGGAATGGAAGGAAAAGCAATTTCAAAACAGACAATCTCTAAGTGGATAGGAAATTGCATTAGATTTTGTTACTCCTACCATGGGAAGAAAACTCCAGAAAACATCAGGCCTCACTCTACAAGGGCTACAGCCACTACCACAGCTTTCTTACGAGGAGTGGCTACCAAGGACATTTTAGAGGCTGCCACTTGGAGCTCCGTGCATACATTTGCCAAGCATTATAATTTACCTTTATACTCCAGATCCGAGCAGGTTTTGCCACTGCTGTTTTGCAAGGGATCTTAACTACACCATAATCTTATTTCTCCTCCTCCCCAGTTTGGCTATGGTATTCTACCCATTTGTAAGGACTGCAGATGCATCCTTGAAGGACATAGTACAGTTTTGTACCTACCATAAATGTAGATGTCCAATAGGCATGCATCTGCAGTCAGGATTACCCACCCTCCTTCCCCTCTGTGGTACTCCTAGGGTATTTGCCCATCTTGTAGCTAGCTGGGGGAATCTATTATGGTGTATTTGTTTGTATATATGTGCATACATGCTTATTTTTTGTTTGCTCTCTACTATTTGGAACCATTTGCATTTATCCAAATTTAGCCTTCCTAGAGGGCACCTGGCATCTGGGGCAAGAAACACTGAGGAAAATGGCGTCGGCTGATGCCTTTATACCCAAAGAACTGCCGCTATGACGTCGGGTGAAGTGCGACACCAGCTGAGGCCAGACCCAGACTTTGGAATCCGGCCGACCGAAGGGCTGCCTGACGACAGGACAATCCATTTGTAAGGACTGCAGATGCATGCCTATCGGACATCTACATTTATGGTAGGTACAAAACTGTACTTTCCTAAGACCCTATGCAGCCATCTGGCTGCTTTCAATCTATATCTAGAAAATCAGTGACTTAAAAAATTAGCGCTAAGCATAGATCCCATTTTGGAAGCTCTGACCGAACCTCTGCGGAGGAAGGCTAAGATTCCTAGGCCCACTTCCACTGCCTCTCCACTTTCTGACCCCCCCGCCAGCTGCCGATTTAGGAGTTGAGGGGCGTATGTCAGAACCTTCTACTTCGGTGACCTTCAAGGAAGCCACTTCTCAGTTGATGACTAGCATGTCAGTGGAGCTTACTCAGACATCTGCTACAGCCGATGTCGAGGGGGAACCAGCGACAACCAGGCCTCCAACTGGGATCCCTCCTTCTGACACCGCTACCATTAACCATGCACCCGATTCCAGGTCTTTTCCTAAGACTATTCCATTAAAAAAGAAATGGAGAATTAAGCATCTGGCTACACCCGCTGAAGGCCTACCTGATTGGCAGTCCTTCACCTTACCTTTGATGCAGGCCTTCATGGCCCTTAGGCTCACAGCCTCTTCTCCATCTACCCTTCCACACTTCAGCTCTAGGCTTGCCTCTGTCGCTACTCTTCCACCGCCCACTCCACAAGACAGGGAAGAAGAGCAAAAGGTTTATTCATCTTCAGATGAATCCATCTCATATGCCTCCCAGATGGCCTCTCCTCAAGAATATTACTCCCCAGATGAAGAATCTATCGAAGGGGACTCCCCTCCAGAGGATATCACCTTTGGAGAGACCATAACCAAAATGAAGGAATACTTCAAATGGGACACCTCACAAATGTCTGATGCTCAAAAAAGATATTTTGAATTGCTACAAGTGGACTCTCCCTCCCCTTCTGCCATTCCTCCTGTCGTTTCTGCTTATTTAGATGCCTTTTCCTCAGCATATAAGACCCCAGACTCTTAGCCTCCTGCTCCCC